>NW_004524720.1:3409945-3461018 GCF_000260255.1 Octodon degus | reverse complement strand
AAAAAAAAAAAAAAAAAAGAAAATATTCCTTCATCAAACACCTATAAAGCACAACTGTTTGCTCCAATCTCATTTTCTTTATATCTCTCTGTGGTGGTACAGTATTGAATGTCCTGGATTGCTCTAAGACTGCTATATTTCTGAAAAAGTAATATCTGAAAGCAAAAATTAGGTTAAGACTTGGAGCTCTGGATGCTTTGGAAGCTAAGTGATATGTTCAAATAGCAATTTTCAATTTGTTTTTTTTTTTGTTGTTGTTTTGTTTTGTTTTGTTTTTTTGAGACTGGGTTTCACTATGCAGTTCAGTTGGCCTTGAACTCACTTTGTAGCCCAGGCTGGTCTTGAACTCACAGTGATCCTCCAGCCTCCTCCTTTTGAATGCTAGGATTACAGGTGTGTGCCATTTCTTTTGGTGGAATTTTATTTTAGTTTTTTAACCTTGATCGTTAGGATTTCCTATGCAGCAGTAGAGGTGGAAATTTAAGGCCACTGATTTGTCACAAGGGACGGACAGAGGTGCAGTTCACTCACTCACTCAGGAGTAACCACTGCACGCTTGCTATGTTCCCAGCAGCAGGGTACACAGGGAAAAGGGACCCAAACTCCTTCTCTTATGTGCTTTTTTCCCATCAGGGGGTCCAGCAGCCCTGCTCTCTCATTAATCTGCATTCTCAGGGAACTGGGGACTCAAAAAGGAGAAAATTCTGGTAGCCAAGAAAAAAATACTGATATTGTCCTGCTGAAACTGCCTGCTGCAGCTCCTCCTGGACCCCACTTACCGAGTCCCGTGTCCTGCTCTATGGCCCTGAGTACACTTCAGTGACCGGGTACTCTAAACCCAGTATGTTACAAATGTTCTTTTTTTCTTTTAATCATCATTGCAACTGTGCAAAGGTTAATCTTAGAGATGATAAAATGGGGATCAGAGAGGCAAGATGCCCCGTGCATGGCCCTGGACACCCCATGTACCTCCTGTCCGTGATCATCCCCAGAACATGGGGCCTCTAAAAATCTGCCCAAATCAATTAGTTGGAAATTACAGCTATCTTATTAGAAAAAAAAAAAAAAGACTTAAATTTATGTTAGATGACTGCTAGTATCAAAAATAACAGAAAAACCAAATGCTGGTGAGGATATGGAAAAACAGGAACCTTTATATGCTGCAGGTGCGATGTAAATTAGTAGAGCCATTTAGAGAACAGTGCGGCGATTCCTTGAAAAAATAAAATAGAACTAGCACGGGATCTAGCTATGCCATTCCTGATTATATTTCTGAAGGAAACAAAGTCAGCATATGAAATAGGTACATGCACGCTCACATTTATGGTGGAGCTACCCACAATTACAAAGATACTGGGTCAGTCTAGGTCCATGTCCACACACCAACAGAGTAAGCCATGTGTTCAACATTCACCACGGAGTTTTATTCAGTCATAAAGAAGAATGCAATAATGGCATTCTCAGGAAAATGGATGGAACCAAAGTTTACTGTGGGAACTGATAATAAGCAGATACAGAGACACAAGTATTTCATGCTTTCTCTCATATGAAGAAACTTTGACCAAAAATAGCTGGAAAGAGAGGGCAGATTTTCAGGAAGAAGGAGACCACCAGGAGAGTATGAGAATACAGAGGGGAGGGGAGTGGGAATTGGGATCGGGCCACAGCACAGTGCACACACGTGTGGGTCGTTACAGTGAAACCCCTGACTTGTGTGACTGGTAAGCCCAAGTCACGGTAATGGAAAGTATACTATGGGTAAGATTAAGGGGCTAGAAGCACGAGTCTAAATGCAGAATCTTGCTTATAAAATTGGCTCCTTTAATTACAAAATAGACTATCTTTAAAATAGTACAATATCCTCTTTTAAACATCTATGTTTCAATAACAATCATTTAACTATTTTTATAAATTTCAATAAATTATTTGCTTTCTTTGTTCACATTTCTAGGGTTACCTCTTGGGAGATATTTGTCAAAATTAAAAAGGACAATTTAGGTTCAAGTAAGTATTTTGTCTAACTAAAAGGATAGGACATAAATCTTTAAGAGGCTAGAAATTCAGAGTTCAGAGTTCAGACTAACATGTTTGGAACCTTTGTAAATTTTATTTCATTTTTAAAAATATAGTGATATGAGATAAGGTTGGAGAAATGGACCAGAAAGTTCCACCCAAACCTTAAGTGACCTTGTTCCTACAAATTTATGGGTAGCCTCTGAAATGTGTTATGCTCTGAAATGACCTAGAACTTTCTGTCATTTGATTGCTGCTCAAAAATAAAGCCAAGGTTATATCTAATCTTTCAATATTTTTTCATCTTCCAATCCCCTTTCCACCCAATTCCTGCTTCCAAGCCCTTGAACTTTGTAAGTCTTAGATCCTAAGATAACAAACAAGTCTGCTTCTGAGATGGAAATAAATACAATTCTGGTATGAATTAAGATAGTTTTTATTTTCCTAACTAAAGCCTACTAGGATCAAGTACAGTTTTCATTGTTTGTTAGGTTGTCTCCAAATTGCTTATAAGTTCACGGAAAATTCTCAAGAGTATACTTTTTCCTTGAAAAGTCAATATTTTCTTTCTCTAAAAATAATTATATCAAGAGCACCAACATAAAAAGTAAACACCCTGAATAAGTACACAACATTATATCAAAAGTCAGTTCACAGAACCCTAGAAGTTCTTTGCTTTGCCTTAGTGAGTCAGTTCCAGATTCTGATGTACAACTTTTAAGCTTACTACGAAGATCACATTTGTACTGGATTTTTGATTGCTGTGGAAGCTTTTCTGATGGAAGAGTATGATGTAGCTCCTGAAGTGGAAAGGAATTGGAACATGACTGCTGTTTATAACACAACACAGAATAATGGGGCCGAAGAAGTCGCTGAACGCAGAGTGCTTCCCTAGCATCCAAGAGGTCCTAGATTTTAACCCCATCAATGCAAAAACAGAACAAAATGAAACAAACACATGGCAAAAGAAAATAAGAAAAAGAACAGTGAAATCAATGAATAAATCAGAACAGAACTGAGAGCCACAGAAAGAGAGCTGGGCTGTTCTCTGACTTTTAGCTTTGCCCTGACGTGGCCTGCTTTTTCAGTCACTTAATCTCTGATGGAAAAAGTCAAAGCTTTTTCACCTTCTTCATCACCTTCTTCCTCACCCTCTTCATTTCTCAAAGGGAAAAATCTATGTACTTATTCCACATTTAATGGGGATTTTTAAAATTTTATTTATTTATTTATTTATTGTTCTGTTTGAAACAGGGTCCACACTATGCAGTGTAGGCCAGCCTTGAACTCACTTTGTAGTCCAGGCTGCTCTCAAACTCACAGCAATCCTTCTGTCTCAGCCTCCTGAGTGTTGGATTATAGGCATGTTCCACTACACCTGGTTTAATGGGGACTTTTTAAAGTCCTGTTGATTTTTGAAGAAAACATTTTTTAAAATTATAAAACTATGGGTTGATTTGTATTGTTAGTACAGTCTATGCAACAAACAGATAAAACCTCAGGGTCTGTGTGGTTAGTCAGGGAGGAAAAGAAACTGTAAGTTATACTCACTAACTATAGATGATGGGGCTCCCTTTTATATTTCAAAATTATTGAGAAAGCCAGTGGAGAACATTTCTTGAAACAGCTCTTTTTTTTTTTTTTTTTTTTTTTTTTTTTTTTTTAGATCCGGATTGAACTCAGGCCCTTGTGCTTGCCAGGAAAGTGCTTATTCCACTGAGCCATCTCCCTGGTGTCTTTTTGTTTTTGTTTTTGTACTTTAGGGAAGGGTCTACAGGGTGTTCAGGATCTCACTACTAGATCAGACTTGTAGTGATCTGCCTGTTTACAGCTTCCTATGAGCTGGGATTATAGGCACATGCCACCACGCCCAGTCTCAATTGCCCTCACAGTGTGCCCTGGGGACAGGGCTGGTATGGCAGGCCCAGGGATCAAACCCCTGGCCCCTGCACTTGCTTGCAGGTGCTTTAATCCGCTGAGCTATTTGGTCAGCCTTTATTTATTGTAAATCTACTAAATAATGATGCCAAACATGAATCTCACCTTCACAGAGCATCCAGTGTACTGGACAAGGAGCCACAAACCAGTGCCTCTACATGCCAAATGCAGGTGCTAAATTCTTTATATTCATGATTGCATCCATCACCACAAGGAGCTGTGTGGAGTGCAGTCCTACAATTATTTTCCAAGTGAAATAACCAAGCACTTGCTATCTAAATACATTGTCCAAAGAAATAGACCAGTGAGTAGTAAGACAAGCTTTGAACTCTGATTTGTTCAAATTCAAAGTATATGCTCTTAACTGCCAAATAAAAATGATCCTGCTAATACCAAGTTATTCTCCCTGGATTAAGGCTCTGCACTGATCTCCATGGGGCAACCCCCTGTGGGAGCTTACCTGTTATCTTGCAGCCATAGACTTCAAACCTCAGAGATATACCAGTTTCCCAAGTCACAGGTTTGATTCGGATAAATCGAGTTATTAGTGGCTTGGGGAAAACTCCAAATGCCACATCTGTGGGGTTGGTGTTTCCCTGGAAGATCTGCATGGGAAGATAGAGGACCCTTTATTAACAGATTTTGTTGTATTTACAACAAATAAAAATGTTTTCACAGATGCTTATAAAATTATTCATAATTTCAGTGTGTCGATCAGGTTTAAAGCAACATTAATAACTCGTCATGTTACTTTTCAAAGTGAAGGTAATCAGGAAGAATCGTGTCCAAAATAAAATGTTGTTCTAATCATCTGTTTGGTTTTATGGAGAGGCTACAGCCTGTAAAAACACTGTTACAAGAGTGACATTTATTAAAGGACACATGCTATTATTGTAAAAAGTAGAACATTATTAACTTTATCAGAGGACCTACAGACATTTCACAGGGACTCTTAGCATTTTACTGCTCAAGGAGACCCTGAAGAAAATGCTTTTGGAGTTTAGTGCAGAACTGGCTATTTGGAATTCTAGGTTTTGCTCCTGGAGACAGCGCTAAGGCAAGAAGCATTCTCCTTTCTGACTCCATTTCTTGATGAAAGATCTTATCCTGGACCCGAATTAATGACTTTAATCCTTTCGGGTTATTGGTGAAATTATATTTAGTGACCAAAGTCAAAATGAATTATGAATGATTCTTTAACTGAGAATCAGCTTTCCCAGGGCTTCTAGGTTTAAAATGAGTCATTTCACTCTGAGGAAGGCAAAGTGCGTGAATGCCAGTGTAGCCAGGGTCAAGCACAAACTAGTTTCCCAGTGTTTGTTGGGGCCACTTTGCCTGGACAGGGGCTGCAGCAGGGCTGTCTACAAGGTCTCTGAGGGGGAGAGACATTTGTCCTTATATGAACACTAGACATACCTCTGGGGGAGTGAGGACTTCTGGTCGCTTGGATTTTGGTGTCTGCACTGAGGTGGGGACAGCTTGTGTGGAAGTAGCCCCTCTCAGCCCTGGACCTGTGCTCCCTGGTTTGAGCCTCTGCATGACCTCTCAGGTGGCCCAACCAGCATGCCATGGGCCTTCAGGAGCACAACCTTTTTGCCAGGAAAGTGCTTATTCCACTGAGCCATCTTCCTGGGTTTTTTTTATTTTTTTAAATTTTTTTTTTTTTTTAATTTTAGGGAAGGGTCTTAGTGGAGGAACTGTTTTCCTGGACTTCCTCCAGGAGTCCCCCTTATCCTAGGTGGGCCTGTGAGAAGAACAGCACTTTCTTGAAGATCACTCTTCTCTCCAGTGAAAGGGCTTGTGAGTCCAGCTGGAGATTTTGCCTCATTTGGTTTAAGTGGCCTGTACAACCAGAGGTGGTCATAGGAGAGACTGTGGGCCTTGTTCCTCTCTGGGAATGATTTAACATCAGAATTCATCCTCACCTGTGAGGGCCTGGACCTTCCTGTCCTGCTTCAGCATCTCTCTCTGGAAACAACCCATGTGGGAACATTTTGTATAGCAAAGAAGGGACAGTGGTCAGGAGGGGTGGAGCCCCCTGTGATGTGGCTGTCTGAACAGGCACTGGATCTTTTCCAGATGTAGGCAGGAGTGCTGTGTGCCCCTTGAAGGATGCGTGTTTTGCTTGCACAGAGGGAGCACCTCATAGTGTAGTGATAAGCATGTAAGTGCACACGTTCTGTGCAACCTCGAGGGCAGCTGGAGACTGCTCAGGCAGAAGGCCAGCGGGTGCTGCCAGAGGAAGCAGGTAAGATGGGAGAGGAATGCAGCTGAAACCTCGAAGTACATAGAAGGGTGGGCAGTGGGGCGCGGCCTCCCGCAGGATGTTCTCAGCTCATTTAGGTTCAGCTGTCCTCACACAGATGTCAGGGTTTGTCACACACTTCCCTATCCTTTCTGCCTGCCTTCCTGGAAGCCCTTTTGTATACCTGTACAGATTCCTCCAAAACCTTCAGGTGCTCTCAGCAGCTCTAGTCACAGAGTCATAATGAACTTCCCCAATTTCCATAAGTGTGGACTGTGAGGATTTTTTCCTTCCAGATTTCTTTGCCTGATTCCATGTCCTCCAGGGCTGGATGGACCTTGAACTTGCCTTCCATAGAAACTTTGGCCTCTGGGGCAGCAGTCCACCTATATCTGCATCTGCCTTACTGAGCTAAAGAGTGAAACGAAAAGTTCTCTTCTCACTTCATACTCCTGAGGGTTTTCTCAGCTCCAGTCCCAGAAAGAGAGGATCAAGGCCACAAATACTGAAAAGTCAGACAAGGACATGTTCACTGGCTTCTTTCCAAGCTCCTAATTTTGAGATACCTGAATCTTTGCCACTATCTTTGTCAGCTTTTTTTGCATTTGATTCTGTCTCCAGGGCAAACTTTCAATTTTAGGAAAACAGTGAAGATGGATTCTCCAACATCCTAATTAGCAAATAAGAGGAAATAGAACTTCAAATAAACTGGCAGAGAGAGAGAACAGGATCGAGGGGCGAGCACCTGGGACACCTCCTGGTCTGAGCTGCTTCCAAGATTGAAAGCAGTAAGGAGGTGGCACGTGATCTGAAGGAACACAATGAGAGAGCTTTAGTCGTCTGTGATCCTACGAGAAAGCTCTAGACACACCTGTAAATTAGCCTATGAACCCCTGAGGGTAGATGACAAGGTGTTTCTAAAGCAAGCCCATCACAGAGAAAAATAGAAAAAAAGAATTTATGAAAGGGAATGAAAAAAAAAAAAAAAACACATGGAAAAAAAACCCTAAAATAAAATTCTGAAAATGGTAAGAGGACAGTGTGTATCCTATGCAGTGTCTAGGTCCCCTTGGGAGGTTTAAAGTGAATTTTGAGTCTGTCACTTCATTTGGCCAATATTGACTTTTCTTGGAAACATTTATAACTTCAAATAAACTTGGCTTCTGGATCTGGGAACTTGAGACCCCTTGGTCAGATTTAAACCTCTAATTGCACTTTTAATTTTAAATCAATTTAAAAATAAACCAGACCAGACAGAGAGCTCCAAAACAAACAAGTAAAAATTGATCATCCATTTACAAGACTGAATTGGTTGAACATGACAGCCAAACTTACCACAGGTTTATTTCCTTCTTTAATGGTGATCCAGTCTTCCTCATTGGAGCTAATGTCTACTCTGTAAGTCTTCACATAATATTTCTTCTTTGTCTCCTTGGAAATGGCACCCTGGGTTCCAATAGCAGTCACGAAGCGTAGGAAGCCTAGGTCCACCTGCAACACAGTGGCAAGCGTGGTCAGGAGGCCGCTCCTGAACGGTTACAACCAGTAGTGCTTTGTTTTCATTTTAATGGGCTCCACACGGCCATTGCCAGCCTCGTGTGATCAGGGGACCTGATTCCACCTGGGGTCGACAGCCCATCCCCACCCACTTGTACAGAAAGGCAAAGATGGCAACTGCCCAGGCTGGTTCCTACCGCTGGAAGAAGGGAGAGAACTTTGTCTTTGCTGCAACCTGTATTGTGTGATTTCTGGTTTACAGACAAAAATTGCGTTCAATATCATGTCCTTATTTTTCTAAGATATTCAATATATCTTCCAAGTTGTCTCCCCGGCCCCTTGTACATTATGTATGTCATTTTAGAAACATAAAATGAAGACAAATGAGAAAAATGAAGATGCCAGGCACTGAATAGGGCTAGAGTAGGATTTCCATCTAAAACAATCCTACTGCAAACCTCTTTGGCATCCTCCCTCTTTCCAATGCAGTGCAGACTGAACTAATACTGATTTAAATCACCAGGGATATTGTGGTTTGGGAAATGAGGCGGCACAGACTGAGAATCTGGAGTGGAGTGGGGATCTCTAATGAGGAGAGGGCCCTGCACTCCTTCTTTCCCTAAGGTTTCTCAGGTTCTTGAATTTGGTAGCACAGCTCAAGAGGCAGCAGGATTCCCAGGCTTCACTGGGATGGAATCATGCCTCCCTGCAGCAGCTGCCAGGGCCTGTGAGGCAAGCCCTGTAACTGTCCAGTGGATGAGGCCCCCACATGACGGCTCAGGTCCCCACATGACCCTCACCAGCTCATGTCACACCCCTGAAGGTTGGGCTATTTGGGTAACATCGTGGCAGGGACAGGTTTTGTTCTGCCCCCTGCTCCCACTACAATGTGCTGCTGCCTGACAGGCTCTAAGCAGCTGCCAATTGACCATGAACTAAGACCTCTAAAGCCATAAGTCAAGGTACACCTGTTTTTTTAAAAAAAATATTATTCATTTATTTATTTGGTACAGGGTCTTGCTCTGCAGCTTGCACTTGTAGTGATCCTCCTGTCCTAGCCTCCCCAGCACTGGGATTCTAGGCGTGTGCCACCATGCCTCGTTCTGGTGGTTGGCATGACATACCTGGGGTTCTAGGGCAGGTACAGCATGCAGTACTGGGGATTGACCCAGGTCCTTGTGCTTGCCAGGCAGGTGAGCAGGTGATTAGACCACCAAGTTATCTCTCCAGTCCCTACACCTTTACTTTTCATAGGTTTGCTATCTCAAGTATTTGTTACAGTAATAGAAAGCTGACTCATACAACTTTACAACTCTTTCTATATTGTCTTTATTCATATGTCTTATAGAAAGTTCCAGTAAAGTCAAATATTTTAAAAGTTTTATTATTTTCATAATCAATAACTTAAGCAAAAAATTTAAATATAACCAATTACTAGTCTCTATATATTAGAAATATTTTCAGCATTCTTTTATTCATTCATTTGATTATTCCTATAATCGTTCCTTTTCCTTTTTCTACTGTATGGTCAGTGTTTTGTAGAAAAAAATGAAATATGCTTAAAAAGTGAAACACATGAACATGGTGAGTGCTTTTTAAAGGACACAGAAAGTAATTACAAGACATCAATGACTAGAATTGACAAGATACGTCAGCAGTAAGATATCTGCCACTTAGAGGCAACAGAAGGCCATTTTCCTTGAAAATAGCAACAAAAGCAAAGCAAAGCAAAATCCTCAACCACACCTGAATCTTACTTTCCAGTTGCTGCATGACAACCCAATTTTCAGAACACAATATTTCAATTAACCCTCCAGTGCCTACAGGCCGCAAATGCCTAGAGTTTCCATGTTCTGCTCAGCCTGGCTCACAAAGAATAGTGATTGTCTTTCATAAATTGCTTTTTCCCTGCAGGGCTTCGGAGCAGTTAAATCAAGGAGTTGCCAACTCACTTTAAAACCAAATCAAGAGTTACATCCAGGAAAGAGAACACATTGTAGCCAGTTGGAAGTTACACAATTCAACAACAGTGGGTTTCCATAAGGTTAAG
Source organism: Octodon degus (assembly GCF_000260255.1). Taxonomy (NCBI): domain Eukaryota; kingdom Metazoa; phylum Chordata; class Mammalia; order Rodentia; family Octodontidae; genus Octodon; species Octodon degus. Next base: position 3,451,275 of record NW_004524720.1, on the reverse strand, counting down.
TGAAGTGTATCAGACTCATAAACTTAAATGTCATATGGTTTCTCTTATATGAGAAGCTCAAAATATAAATAAAGAATGAAATAAAAGACAGATAATAAGAGGTAGAAAGATAGATCTTTTTCATTGGGAAGAAGATCAGGAGATGGAGATGAGAGGGAAGGTGTAGTAGAAAGGGGATGGACAAAGAACTGAGTTGTGCTGTGTACCTGTAGCAACTTCCCATGAGGAATGTAATTATGCACTGCAACTATGTACTAAGATGTTTTGTTGTTGTTGTTGTTTGTTTTTTTTTTTTAAAAAACCCTAATAGTACAATGTAGATTTCCTTTGGGAATTATCAATTCAAAACAATCCTTATTTAATTTCCTTAATTTAAAGGATATGAATTCTATGCTCTGTATACTTTCTCCAGATTTAAGAGGAAAAGGAGCAAGATTTTAGTAGAAATTAATATTAGACGCTTTAAATTTTGATTTAACCTATATTTGAGCAATACATTTTATTAAGTGTATGTAATTGTTAACTGAAGTTTGAATGTTTTCCCAAAAGTGACCTGTGGAACTCTGAATGAATGACTTAACCTTTCCATCCCCTTTGTGTACAAATTTCAAGAGGGGAGGCTATCAATGATTATCCCAGTAAGCAAATAACAAAGTAGCTCGTTTAGTTTGCACTTCTGGTTAAAAAACAACAAATAATTTAAATTTAATTATATTCCATGTAATATTTGAGACATGTTTATATTAATAACAGATTATTCATTAGAGGTTGACTTAAAATTCACATTTAACTGGGTGTTCTGAACATTATCTGACTACTTCCATCTCATTTGATTTCAGGTAAGTAGGTGATCTTAAGTTGCTGCAAAAACTCCAGTTTCATAATCCTGAAATCTCAGCATCAGCACTGAATGTGGTTGTGCTGGACGATTCAACAACTTTCAAACACTCTTAGAATACTTAGTGCTTTCCTGGCTGCCCATTGAGTCATGATCAATGCCACATCCACTTCTGAGCTGAAGGGTCCTTGCAATCTTGAAGTCCAAGGGAGCATGAAGCAGAGCTTTTTAAATAAACTCTTCCTGTCAAACTTACAGATGGCTCTTCAGTTTGGAAATGATTAAATCCTCCAAAGTGCATAATTCAGCTTCAGCTGGCTAGAATAACTCTAAAACTTAATTCCCTGGCTTTTCTTCTCCTACTTTATAATCTTGTTTGAGTGAAATTTAGTTACTACATAGCAAAGAAGTTAGCTGGTATCAACCACAAGAACCCTAGACTCAAGAAACAGCTCACACTGGAGGAAGAATGAGTAGATAGGAATTAATTAGTACATAACACAGGAAAATGTCCAAGACCCCAGACACAAAGGCCCACAAAAGCAGCCACATGAATCACTCCAAAAAGAAAAGATGTTTTCTCCTCTCAATAGCAATGAAATGCATTAGCAACCTCCCCTTATAATTGCATGAAGTTTCCTGCTGTGCTTAAAAACTCTGCAGATTCTCTTATTTGCCACACTGGGATACTTGAAATTTCATTTCATTTTTCTTCCTAGCATTACTGCCACTGGGTTTAGTAAAGATGGATGACAATCTCACAAAATGGTGAGGGCTGGGACTTAAACCAATGCAATTAAAACCGGGTGACACCCAGAACTCTAACAAGATACAGCCCCTCCAGAACTGTGGAGTCTTATGACAACATCAGGGCAGTTCTTTTCATGAGTCTTTCTCTCCAAGTGCCTCTGGGGAATTCTCTCAAGAAACAATCTTGTCTTACCCCTTAAGTGCTGGAGAAAGTCGGGAAGGCAAAGTTATCAGTGCCTGCCCTGACTCATAAGCCTCACGGCTCCCACACAGTGTCTGCCAGAAGAGCCAGAGGACTTACATCTCCAGGTTTATGCCTGAAGGCTTCTAGAGGAGAGCTGTTGTGGTTTGTGTCTAGTTGTCCCCCAAAGGCCTCATGCAGTCATTGGACAGTTTCTACAGTTTGATTAATTCATGATTGTTTGCTGGGATTATGGGTGCGAAGTGCTGCAGGGACTATGGGTGCTACACCCACCCTGGGGCAGATAGCCTGGATGTCATACAAGAAAGGGCAGAGGCTCGCTTTCTGCTTCCCCTGCTGTTGCTGCTCCTCCCTTTTGCCTTTGCTCTTTGCTATTTTCCACTACCATGGACAGCTGCCCTCTGCCATGTGCCACTCTGCCTCAGAGCCAGCTGATTATGGACTGAAACCGCCACAGACTGTGAGCTAAATAAACCTTTCCTTCCTTACTTCTGGGTGTCCAGTATTTTGTCCCAGCAGTGAGAGAAAAGTAATAGAGGCAAGATCATTCCCAAATTTGGCTCTTTAGTGTAAAGACTATTCTGAGCTGAAAGCAACTGTGAATCAACATATGCAAAAAAGTTCTCTGTTCTGCTCTGTCTCGCCAACAGCAGGGCATATATTTCCTTTGTAGGTGGCTTCCACTAACGCTCCTGCAGGGAGAGGAGAGGGACTCCTAGCTCGCTGCAGGCTGAGAGGCAGCACCAAAAGGAATGTTCAAGAACAAACTGTGCTGAAATGCCATGCACTTCCCTCTACTTCACCCTATCTGCTCCCCTGCAATGTGTAGGCTTCAAAGGCCCAAACACCCTTTTGTGTCAAGTCCTTTCTCCACTATGCATTGCCCTTCGTTAGAGAGGGACATGATGCCCACATCTAGCTGCTTCTTTGGGTTTTTACTTTTTTTTTGTTGGCAGAACTGGGGATTGAACTCAGGCTCTTGCACTTGCCAGGCCAGTGCTTATTCTACTGAGCCATCTCCCCGGCCCCTTTACTTTTTTTCTATGAAGCCCCAGTGACATTAAATTAAAATAATAGAATTGCTATACTTTTTTATTGCTCATCTACCTTTGTCTGTTTATTGCTGGCCCGTTTACAAACCTGAATAGGTACCAGAACAACTTTCCTTGGGTCTTATAAGCCCATGCTTTCTGGTGTCTCTGCCTGCTAATTAGGACAGTGACCGCAGTTCACCTTTTCTGGTCTCCCCTGCTGTGCCTCTTTCCCTTCAACTGTATTCTTCAGCCACATGAAAATATTTGTATCACCTGACAGAAGGTAAGACTTTTTTCTGACAGCCTGTCTTGGAAGGCAAAGTTCTTTTGTCTTAAAATAACCTTTTCTTCTTCTTTTTGACTAGAAATAAGCTTTTCATCTTTTTGGCTCAGTGGGCCAAGTCAGTCTCGTGACTCCATGTGTTCTCTGCATGGCTCAGGCCTTCAACACTTAGTCATGGCGTCACATCCTCACTCTGCCTCTCTCAGGCTTCTGTGAATTTTTTTGGGAAAAATATTCCCCTTTTCAAAGGGATAGCAAATCAATACCTATTCAAAATTCATAAAATGTAGTAAAGGTTATAGAAGAAAATAAAATGTCCATAAAACCACTATTGGGAAATAATCATTAATAAGATAGCACTCCAGAGCCTTTTCTATACAAAACCTATATGAATATTTGTATGTTGTTATTATGAAAATTAAGTAATATTACTTGTATCTTGATAACATGCCTTTTTCTTTATGCATGTATTTCCATAATAATCATATTTTTATATAGCTATTTTTAATGTTTCTCCAATGTTATTCCTTGGAATGGCTAGCAGAGTAAGGTCATCTTGTGACCCTGCTACCTGTGAACATGTAGGTATTGAATTTATTCAGAGTGACATTCGCTTAGTAGACACTTCCTATTGTTTACCTGGAAAGTTCCTTGTGAAGTAGTTAGCATATAAAGAACAGTAAAAACGTGGGGAACACAAACAAATAATTACAGAATGAGGTAAAAGAAAAAATCATCAAAGAATTAGAGGTAAGGGAGATTGGAGAAATTTCAGAGCTGACTTTTAGGCCCAGAGTGCATACTGAATGATGCATAGCAGGTGCTTGTACGTGGACACAAAGGGAAAGAATGTTCTAGAGAAAGGAGGAGCAGGAAGTGCAGAACAAGCGGGAGGAAATCAGTGAGTGAAATGACAGAATCAGTTGTCAAGGACACCATTCATAACCAATCACTGGTCATCCTTGTGGTCATTTAACTTGTGAATGACAATGAGCTTTCACTAACATTCTAATAGACACAAATAATGACCCAAGACCAGCAGATGGAAAAGCAAAGCCACAACCCCAGGGCAGCATCCCATAATGCTACCCCTCTGCACTATGGAGGCCTCATTGTCCTAAACAATTCCTTGCTTTCTGTAAAATCCAGACACACAATAACCACAATTAGGTAATCTGTTTTCCCCTAAACCAAATCAGTTCTGCTCCACTTATCATTTTCTGATTTCAAAAGAATATCATCATTTCCCTCCTGCCTTCCTTTAAATTAAAAGATGGCTATGACTCACATTTGAGTCCGGTGGACTTCAGTTTACCATGAAAGGTTGGTGAGGGGTGTGGAGAGGAAACGGGCACACACGGAGTCCGTCAGCATGTGCCTCTGTGCGCGTGATGTTCACAAGTGTCTGGTACTTCTCTGGTGGTACATAGTCAATTTCAAGGTTGACCAAACTGCTTCTGAATTCAAGTGCTGCTTTCAGGGTTTGCCTACAGAGCACTGTCATCAGAAATAACCCCACATGACTTTCTGGGTCCAATATCAATATAAAAATCTAAACTGGTATAGAATGTCCAACCACATCTTACTCCCACTGTGTCCCACATGCAAAGAGAAGGCACTGTGAGCAGACACAGAAGAGGAAAGCCCAAGCTTTTCATTTGGGATCAGAAAGACTCCAGGTAGAAAAAGCAGTTACATGCTTCTCCTCCTGGGTGGGAGCAGCAAAGTCACAGGCCCTGGGCACTGAGGGCCTTCCATGGCTCTCGCTTCTACTCTGCCCTGACTCGTTCTTTGTCCTGGGACGTCTCTAGAAACAATCCACACATGCTTTATGGCTATGGCTTTGTCTTAATAGTGACAGGAAATGCATTCCACAGATAAAGAGAAGCATGCATTTTACTGGGAATCACTTGAGGACAAAGCACCACATTTTTAGCATTGTGTGGTAAATCATGCGACAAATCTTTGCAAACTGCTGGTTAAACAGCAGCACGCAGCCTTTGAGCCATGAAATGAATATCATTGCTTCCTATAATAACACATAGCCAGCTACTGGTAATGCCAGAATGGGGGAAGCCTCATTGCTAAAATGAAAATCTGTCTTGCTCAATAAAGCACTGGAGCTGGCACTACTGGCAAGGGAACATTTACCCACTCTTAATGGTCTCAAGACAGGAGAGTACAACAGGCTGAAAAAATAAAGGACAAAGAACAGAGGTCTGATAAAAACAGGAAAATAATTTTGCGGGGTTGGGAGGGTCTATGTTGAATTTTCTGTACTGCATCTCTGGTGATTTAAAGAGCTGTTTAACTCGTCACTTGACATTACAAGCTAAAGAAAATATTTTTCAGCAATTGTCTCATTTCCTTAGATAAAACACACATTTTCTGACAGAGTCTGAGCATGTGGACACCACTTCTATTCTAGGCTGTGTAGGCTGAGCTCATGGCCTGCTGCGTTCCTGAGAGGTAGGGTCTAAGACTTCCTACAGTGACCAACTGTCTATCAGTACACGGTTAGCTGGGTAATTCTCTATCACTTTACGTGCTTTGTCACTATTATTATTATTATTTGTATTTTAGGGAAGGGTCTACAGGGTGTTCAGGGTCTCACTACTAGATCGGACTCGTAGTGATCCGCCTGTTTACAGCCTCCCAAGAGCTGGGATTACAGGCACGTGTGCCACCACATCCAGTCTCAATCACCATTTTAGCATGCCCCGGGGGCAAGGCCGGCATGGCAGGCCCGGGATTGAACCCCCTGCAGGCTTTTTAATCCACTAAACTATTTGGCTGGCCCTTTGTCACTATTGTATTACATAAAAAATGTTAACAGCTAAATTTACTTTTATTAGGGCATTTAGCAGACAACTTCAATGTATTTTTCAAGAATAAAATCTGTATGTAATTCTTATAGCAATCATACCAAAAAGATTTTATGGGGAAATAAACTGCGGTAAAAAGTGAAACATGTACCTTGTTCAGAGTTATCATAATTTATTAATGATCGAGTGCTGATTCATATCCCAGATCCGACCAGGGGCCAATGAAGGAACCAGTGCAACCATACCTGTAGTTCACAACTCATATTTTAAGTCCACAGGCATTAAAAAGGTAACTTACAATTTCTGAGCTAATAATAATGAAATCCAATAGCTTTTCTTTTCAGAAATAACATATTTTGTACAATTATAGGAATATGTGAGCATTTATGACTAGCTTGTTTATCAGTTTAAAATTTATGTTGGCTACTAGGAAGTACAATTTTGCAAATTATTATACTGCCGAAAAACAAGACTGTGGCTATGCATCATTTTTAGCAAAAGATAATGCATAAGCATTTTAAGAGTTTGGGAAAGAATAAAATTAGCAAGGTATAGGAAAAGTTGTAGTACCTACAGGAAGAATGTTATCAATTCTTTTTTTGAGTCGTAATTGCCTGAACTAATCCTTTCTTCCATAGCTAAATGAAAGAAAAGCATTTTGGGGGACAGAAACAAACTATCAGCTGCTACAAAACCTTTGCTGATAGTAAAACAATTCCAAGTGAATGAGTAGATATATTTTCCTACCAGAAGATATCAGCCTCAAGCAGCCAGTTAGAATAGCATTAGATAAGGCTGTCACAGACCAGAGCCAGGGAAAAGCCTGCTTTCTCTGACTGCCACAGTGTTTAAAGCAAAAGAAGAATGGAAAGGGCAAGAAAAATGAAGTCCCCAACAAGCTGACCCCTGTCATTTGGGGCAGATAAAAGAAGATAATGCCCATGTAGGCTTCGCGTGGCATTTGGATTCACAGCACATTCTTCTATTCTTATGTTAATTTAGTGTGCATAAATCAGAAACAACTAATTAAGAAAGAAATATTTAATTCTGACATGTACTTTGAACTGCAGTTCCATCTGGTTCTGTTTGAATAGTGAAATCTGCTGTTGTTAAAATTGGCAAGGAGTAAGAGAAGCTCTGTGCCTCGGGTTACTACTCAAGCACTTCCAACTGAGAAGTTTCCAGAATCCAGCTACCCAAAACTTTCCAGGATGGAAGCCATAAAGGCCAAGTGTGGAGGAGAAGAAAGATGTTATAGGGGAAAGACCCCTCCCTGGCCAGCATTCCTCACGGTGATGAAAATGACACCAGGCTCTGAACGGCCCTCAGTCCACAGCAATGCATAGACCACGGGGCCCTGTCAGAAAACACTCAGCTTATTTTATGAAACACATTCAAGATAAATATTAAAAAACATTTCTTCTCCCTAGATATAAGTATATTCAGAAAAAAACAGACTAATATTCCATTTTCAGGTCCTCTCTTACTCAGCACACCTGTAAAATCTGGATACCAGAGCACAATCCATTCTCATAACCAAGAGAGAGAACATGAAATAACATTGGGGTCTCTATATACTCTGGGACACAAGGCTCAGCATAGAAAACAACTGGAAACTTTCATAGCAAGTTAAAGAGAAAGGCTGATTAAGTTCTAATGGTGTAGAAAAGACTATTTAAAATAATTTCACACCAACCAGTGAAAATCTTTTCTACCTCAAAATAAAGATGCTTCATTGTCATGTGAATTAGCAAATGGATACCTCAGAAACTTTTTTTTAAATTTAAATTTAAATTTTCTATTTTTTTCTGTATTTTAAGGAAGGGTCTACAGGGTGTTCAGGGTCTCACTACTAGATCAGACTCGTAGTGATCCTCCTGTTTACAGCCTCCCAAGTACTGGGACAGGCATGTGCCACCATGCCTAGTCTCAATCTCGCAGTCTCAGTGCGCCCTAGGGGTGAGGCTGGCACAGCAGGCCCTCAGAAACCTTTTATAGCATGGTCAGAAGATGACATTTCAATAGCCCGGTCTTCGAACTAAGACACTCAGGAACTCTGGTTGGATGATAAAAGATCCACAGACTTAATGCTTTCAGAGAGCATTTTTTGAATGCCTACTTGTAAGTCTCATTTAATTTAAAACCTGAGCTTAATCCTTTGATCTGGAAAGAGGACAAGTACTCAGAACAGGACAAATATAATCCTTGGGAACTTGGCTCAGAATTTAACTTAAAAGCTTTATAATAAAAATTGCCTAACTCTGTAATTAGATGGAAGTAAGGTGAACTGGTTGCTGCTGCAATGTAGGGTGGTCATAGAGAATGCACTGTATATTTCAAAAAGCTAAAATGAAGGATTTTTTTAATGTTTTCACCATACAGAAATGATAAATATTTGAAGAGCTAGATATGTTTACCTTGATATAAACATTACAATATATACATGCACTGAACCATCACACGCTATCCCATTAATACAATTTTTTACATTTTTATGTCAGTTAAAACATTTTAAAAAATTGCCTAACTAGAATTTTTGAACAGAGCCAATTCTCAAATGATTCTAAACAGGCTTAATGCTATACAAAAGGGATGCACATCTCCCAGTAAATGGCAAAGTGAGTTGTGTTCTTGCGGACTGGGTTTCCTTAAGGAGTGAGTGAGCACTTGATCCAGGGAGGTCACGGGTGGTCACAGCCCGCCTGCTGTGACACTGAACACCCATGCAAACCAGGAAAGGCCTTCTAGTAAAAGCTAGATGGCAGAAACTGCACGGGGTGGGCCTGAGCAAGCCTCCAGTCAAGCGTGGCTGGTGCAGTCGGCCATGCAGAGCCACTCTGGATGTCCCTTACGGTAGCCACTTCATGTGTGTGTGCTCTGGTTCTGGCATCGGCCCGCCCAAACAGAGTGCATGGCGACAGCAGAGTGGAAGAAAGCTGTCCTGGGTGCTGCTGGGAAACACAACTTATTCTGCCTGCACATCATTTTAGGAGGATTGTTTGATGTAGCTAAAATATTGATCGGTATTATGAAAAATTTCTTTGGAGAAGCCCTAGGTGGCAGGCATCATGCTAAGTGCTAAATTTCTTTCTTCTTTTTTTCTTTTGTTTTTGGTTTTCTTGCCTTCTGAGTAGCTTGGTTACACATATGTGCCACAGTATCCAGCAATAAGTGCTGAGTTTTCCTATCCACCATCTCCTTCAGTACTCACTCCAGTTTTGTAGATGAGGACACTGAGACATAGACTAAGTAAGACTGTTACTTAGACTCTAGCGATGAGCACACTAGCCAGGCGCACACTCATATGTCAACAGGACATACCATACTGTCCTGAGGTGCAGTTATGTGTCTCCCCAAGTGGCCAAGCCAAACATGCGGAATTAAACTGAATTAAACTGAAAGACATCAAGCATTTCTTTCTGACTCATATGTACTGGGGGATTTTTCTGCTGTCAAATCAGATTAAGATGCCCAATTCATTCAATGAAGTACATATTATTTTTGCATGCCAAGCTCAGGGGGCACATAGGACTATCTGGCAATAATGACATCAGACTGAAAGTGAAAGTGCCACTCCAGCCACCAATGAGGTATTATGGGAAGAAGGCATAATCGTTTGTAGAAGACAGTAGGAAGCACTTTATGGAAAAAGGTGATTCCAACCATTCAAACTGCACTTCATAGGATAGGGTAAGGCTTTGGTGGCACAAGCGGCCAGCACTGATGAGCTAAAGTCAGAAGGAATGGGGGGAAGTCCCACCCAGTTGCCTACATCAGAAAATAGTTGATAGGATGAGTATTTCTTTCTGACTCATATGTACTGGAAAACTCTTGTAGAGGGCAAAGGTAAGTGTCCTTCCCTCCCCTGATCCCCTCTACACACACACACACACACGCGCACACACGCACATGCACACAAGCACATGTGCACGTGCATGTACATTCCCCTTTCTGTTGGCCTTTCTGTGGTCTGAAGGGCTTGGCCTTGAACTGTATGGTGGCAAAGTGACAACGAAATCTTCACTGTAATTAAATTCACTGTTGAGGTAATGCTGGTATCATGTGTGTTTGCACTGCCTCTGGGGATCTGGGCATTCCAGGAAACTAGACTAACTCCAGCTGTGGGCATCAGAGAGACTTCTTTCTCCAGCCTGGTGGCACATTCATAGGATTAACTTGGACTGATGTCAATGTTGAAAAGGACACATTTCAGGGAAACAGCATAAAAACTCTGTGAAGTTTTCCTGGGGGATTTTTCTGCTGTCAAATCACACTGTGGGCTCCTCAAATATTTAAAAAGAAGTTGATGAAGTATAAACATGAGCTTAGAGTGATGGGTACCTGCCTATCTATCCCAGTGAAGAGGAAATTGAATGACTGGCCAATAATTCATTTAGAACACAAATAAGTGCCAGGGACTTAGGTGAAAGGGAGGGAAGGTGGTAAGACTCTTGTTCACTGGTCAGTGAGGAAAAGTCAAGCAGATAATAAATCTCCATGCGAGGTGAGCAGAGTGCACTGAACCTACCCCATGCATCCTCGTCTATGGGGAGCACTTGGGTGGTGCAGCCAACGTGTGGTGGCCAAACAGCAGAAACCCCAGAAGTGGCTCTGAAGCACTGACATGGATGAGCTGGAGAATGGGAAGCCAGTGACTTCAACCTCCTTTAGGCTGCAGTTTTCTTCTGTCTCCAACAGAAAACCAGTGCTTGGAGCATTTAGTTACTTCTTATAATTATTAAAATGACAACATTGATGTATACATGACAACACACATTAACAATTAGCATGGGAGGTGGTGTTTCTTTCCTTTAGTGGTTTAGGTAAATGGTGTGTGTGTGTGTGTGTGTGTGTGTGTGTGTGTGTGTGTGTGTGTATTTAGCTTTGCCTGCAGTACCTAGATTATAATTCCTTTGAAGGAAGGATAGCCTTCTGCACTTTAAATTCACCTAGCCCCACATACCCGTAACCCTTAGCAAATGCATCATGAAGGTCTGTTGAATTTAAATTCAATGCTGGGTTAAGTTCCAGCTCTGCTGGCAACCTCTGAAACGCCTTTCCTCCAAGTGAACGCCAACTGCCCGTCATTAAAGTCCGTCCTGAAGTATTGGTACAAAAGGGTTCCTCATTTAACTCGCACTCTTAAGCGAGGAATGTGATTCTTCTTACCCTGGTATTTCTTATTGCCAATATTATAACTGGTCATAAAATTCCTTTTGAAAAGTTCACTCCTTAAAACTAGTCTTGCTTAATTTTCTTGTTCAAGTCCACTCGGTGTGAAGTATTCATTTTAATTTATTTCTCTAGTGACCGCTCATTAACTTTGTATCTCTTTTCCTGGAAGTTATTCCACAGGAGAGCCGAGTTTAAATAATTTTCTTGTTACATCTATTAATAACTTCAAAGACCTCACTCCAGCTTCTTCTCTACCTCATTTTAGAGCTAAGTTGGTTGTAAGCATGACTTTCATGGGATGCTTATGTATATGGGACCTAAGATTTCCTCCGTATCTCTTACTGTTTTTCTGCAAAACTTAACAACATCAGAATCTCACTGCATCACTAGAGGCAATGCACTAATGAGCTATTATGGTTGGGTTACTGTGGTTTTATCTAGTTCACACATTATTATTTTAGCCTGTTGGAGCTATAGGTTTTTGCAGTGAGGAAATGAATGGCAATCTGAAGCCACTTGAGATCTCTGTATTTGTCTCCTGACCCCGAGAAGCAGCCACAGCCACAGGCCTCAGGCAAAGCACCAGACCAGAGGCTGAGCAGTACTGCACAGTACCAATGTACAACTCTGATGTCCTTCCAGTCTCTAGGCGATCAAAAGAGTTTTTCAAACCTAAGAGACCAAGAAAATATTAAAAGCCAGGTAAAGTGCCTTTCTGTTCCAAAAACTATTCTTTCACTCTCCCCAAATGTTTTATTGTCATTGTGATGGTTCCTAAAAAAACACACATTTCTACTCAGCCTCTGCCTATTCTAGCACAAATGACTTGTTGATTATTAGTTTTGCAGTAAGTCATGCCTTTAATTTTTCTCCCTTCTCCTGAAAACTTGGTTTCAAAAATAAACACAAGGATGAATTTCTGGAAACTAAAGACTTACAGATGGGGTGATGGTCTATATCAGCCAGTTTACCTACAAACTTTGACAGCATCCTTTTACATGGGTGTTCCATGTATTTCTCAGGGATCAAGGTGGGCCTTTCCGGTTAAGGAGAGTTTTATGTGCTGATGGCCAATCTTCAAGTCCACGTGTCCACAAAAACTCCTCTACCTGGTATTAAAAGCCTGTAAGGAGCTGATGGACTACAGAGATGAAAGCCGGCCGCCCACCGAAGGTTATAAGGAAAGCTACCCTGGAGACAGGAAAGAAGAGAAAGAGCAGGCAGCCCAGGTACAGCTGGTTGTCAGAAATCATTTGTAAACAGTTTGTCTCTGAGGGGATGCCAATCATTCCTAGGAGCAGATGAAATGAACTTCCTGATTTAATATTTGGTCGACTGTACATTCCCTGTTTTGTATCCAGACACTATAAACTGATTCTGTTTCTAAAACATCATATGTAGAAGGGATGAGGAAAGCCTTGGGGAAACGCATATTCAAAGAATTACTCTGTGAGAGAACATTTGTAATTGGAATCCTCCACTGAGTATCCATGGTTTTCAACAGAGCAAGTGCTAGCCTGGGACAGGAAAAAGGAACGATTCATGTGGAACGTCATGGTTGGAGGTGCAAATTGAAAACAAGGAAAGAAGAGGTGCTCTGCAGTGAGCTGTGACTAGATACCGCCAGCACAAAGTGAGGGCCAATGTGTGGCGCCATTCTGTGCTCTGAAGGGCATGGCCCTTTGTCAGTGGACACAACTACAAATTGTTTTCACATTCTGAAGAAAAATCCATTTTACTAGTTTCATGCATAGCAGCCCAAGTCACGTGATGGAAAAATGCCTGAGTGTGACCACTTGCAAAGCAGAGGAGCACTAGTGCAGATGTCGCACTAAACACATCACACTCTTCCTCTCCTAGCACTACCCAGTATCTTCAACACAACAGGAATGGTGACTTCAGTTCAACCACTCTTAGCACATGGTTGGATGCATCCATGCCAACCACTTGCTTTGCAGTTGTAAAAATGAACTGTCTCTTGGAGGTGGCCATGCTGTGCTGTGGACCTGTGGTCAGTGGGGTTGGACAAGAGGCTTCTTGGTGGAAAATAGAGCTAAGCTGAGCACATATGCTGAGAAAAGTATCCTTTCCATACAAGCATGCTAGCTATGGATTACAGCATACCACGTTGCATGGTTTTCATAAAACTTCCAGGATTTAAAAAGAAATGCAACAACCTACTCTTAATCTGTTTGAATTACCTTTGATAAAAAGATTTTAATTGAGATGGACCTCACAGGAGAAGCATAAATATTCAAAATGCAGACATTTTAAAGAAAGATAAGTAGAGCAACAGATTATATGCTCATATAAACTCATTTGGAAAACAGCACTGTTGCCCCACTCACAGCACCAGGTGCTTGTACAACCAAAGTCCATGATCAGAGCTGAATTTCTACATGTACAATTGTAAGCCCAAAGTCCTCTTGTTACCTCCTTTTTCTTTTTCTTTTTTAAAATGTATTTAAAAATACATGGGTCAACAGGGTCTCACTATGTAGATTGGACTCCTAGTGATTCTCCTGTTTTCAGCCTTCCAAGCACTGGGATTACAGGTGTGCGCCACCACGCCCAGTCTCAATTGCCATCTAAGTGCACCCCAGGGATGGGGCTGGAACAGCACACTGGGGATCGAACCCCTGCTGCTGCACTCTGCCTAAGCAGGTGCTTTAGTCCTTTGAGCTATTTGGCCAGCCCACATCCTTTTTCTTATTGTCCAACTTCCTATATGACACAGGGATGCCCAGATGGAGGTCATGTAAGGTGCTTCCCATATGTGTCTTGATATACAATATTTCCCTATTTACTAGCAATTTATTGCAAATATATTAAATGAACAAGAGTATTGATTTTTTTAAGATGGCAAATAAGTGTTAATTAAGTGAATTCTTTTTAAGTAAATAACACCCATATAAATGCATGCAATATTTGGAAACATCTGTTAAAGCAAAAGGGATTATATAATACATGCTATAAAATGTTGCTGATTGAGAGTAGCATGACTACTATGGATTTAAAAAAATCTGTTTAAATAACCAAATTATAGAGGATAGATGCTATATCTTCACAGGGTTAAAATTAGGAACTTAAAGTTACTTGCTTTTCTCACCATAAAGTCAACATACTTCCTAAAACACAACCTTTTTTCATCAATATTTCACATTTTATATGGTTTTCTTACTTCTTTTCATTATCAGGACTGAGCACAGCAGCCAGACCCAAGCCAGGCACATTTCATTTCCAGATCTTCCACCTTAAGGCTTTGTCAGACTTCTTGGCCCTGTAGACACCTGCCTGTCCTGCTGTGGGGGGCGAGGCGCAGGGTGAGGGGCTCAGTCTTTCTGACTTCTGCGGTGGGTAAACTGTAATGACCTTCTGCAGACGGTTGGATTCCTGGCAATGCTTTTTCTCCTTCATTTTTCTGGGTCATCTTCTGGCTTATCAAATGCTCAGAACTGAAGATGATATTTGTCTTTTTAAGGAGGGAAAAAAGACTGGGTATCTGCAGGACTTTAAGGTGTGAACTGTCTGTCACATTATGTGAGCTCCTGCCTTACTGACTTCTCCTTTGAAGACAGAAGAGACACGAGAAAGAATCTGTCTGCGCTCCGTCTCGCCGCCTCTTGTGGGCTGCAACTCTCTGCAAGCCAGTAAAAAGGAATCGCAGAAAACAGCCCCCTGGTGAAATCCTGACGTGAAATCCTCTGGTAATCTACCTAGTGAAGCCAACCCAAACTAATATTTAATCTAAGGAAAAACTTTTAAACAAAAAATTGCTATGTACTACCTTTCATGATTATCAATAATATTTAAAATGAATTCCAGCTCTGCTCCATATATTTATATTTTCATCATAGGTGAGCTCAGGGATGGAGCACATTCATTTTTAATAGAATCACAGAATCTTAAACACTTGAAAGGACCCGAGAAGCCTCCCATCTAATCACCCCCTCCTGAAGAATTCCATCGATACCCCTCTCAGGCTTGCTAAAAGAATAAAAGAGCTTACTTTTTTTTCTAAATCCATAAAAATGTAGTTTAGAAGTTTAAAGCTTTACAACTGTAAGAAAAAATAAACCAGGTAGAATTAAGACATCAATCTCCCTGAGGAAGGCAGGCAGGAGAACATTGGCGATGCAGCTTTGACCCCTCAAGACAGCGGCAGCTGAGAGAAGGAATGCACCAATCATTTGCCCATGTGCGTATGTGATCATTCTGGGTCATAATACGTGCAATTAGTCTCAAATGCTTACTCTGTCCAATACTTGGAGATGTAGAAGCATGATGCATTTTATTACTATTATGATTTATAGAGCATTTTTAAATTTCATCTACTTTCCTCTCTTTATTTGAACCTACAATTGAATGAGATCAGATGGCAAACCGGGGGGAGAGGAGACTGGAAAAAGACATAGTCTGTTTGCCCTCCCACTTGCCTTCCTGTGTGTGTATGTGTGTGTGTGTGTGTGTGTGTGTGTGTGTGTGTGTGTGTGTGTGTGCTGGTGTGTGTGTGTGTGCGCATGCACGTGTGTCACTTTAGGTCTGCATCCTAAACTGCTGTGCTGATAGCGATTGAAATTGCCATTTTGAGAAAAGTTTTCACATGGTGCGTTCATTAAATGGGAACAACATCCAGACACAGGATTCCCATCTACACCTGGAGACAGTTGCTGTAGATGGGCCAGAGGTTTCAAAGGACGGGTCCTGGAACTTCTGAAGAACCTACATTTCTTGAGCTGGAGTTTTCTAACTACAATATAAAACTTATTTAAAGCTAAGGAGTGGGTGTGTTATATTACATGCTGTGTAAACGTGTCCATTGCTCCTAAATGTGAACATTTAATGCACTCTATAAAAGGTACAATTATTACCACAGGGACAGAAATCAACAAACCCCACCAAAGGAATTTCTTCTAACTGCTATCATAAAATCTGAGCATGTTATGGATTTCATTAACATTTTACTCCCCGAGGATTCCCAATTGTATAATAACAGAAGTCCTTTAAATTTTAAATACCACAGACAGGAACAGCCTTTCACCCAAAACAGATGTGAAATCATCCACCTCGCCTTCTTATTGGTCCACAGACTTGAAACTGGCTGGTAATTGATAGTTCTTAATGTGTTGTTGTTTAGTTTATAGAAATGGAAACTTAATATTATTTTTCCCATGAAAAGATACGTTAATAAGGCATAGACAGGCTTTTCCACCACAGTTCCTTATTCTTGATTACATTTGAAGTTAAACAACAAGAACCACAATAAATCTTTGATTTACATACTCATGAAAACTCAAATAGGAAAACCAAAGTCTGACACAACATTCCCATGTGGAGGAGCTAATTTCAGTCTTAATTTGCTTCAATCTCACTCGTGATAGCTGCAATTTTACCCTTGTGTTTCCTTCCCTGCGTCCTGCCCTCATCTCTGTGTATTTTGAGTCCGGTTATGCAGTTGTCTGAAATAACATCTGTATTTTTTTAGCTAAAGACAATTCACTTTTAAAAGCTAAAAATAGTGAAACTTAAGATAAATAAACAGGGAAGTTTATGATGCGATTTTCCTGCATACATAAACAAATACATCTGTATTTTTGAACAACAAAAGGCCTATGATTCCGCTCAAATAATAGCTACAAGTGGCTGGGAGGCAACACATTACAGCCGAGTTAAGATGCTTTTTCATTTAAAGGACTGAACAGTGTGATTATTTAAAAATGAGTAAAGGACTGAAGTGACTTCTACACTGCTGATTTTAAATTGGGAGTGATTTTCCCCCAAACAGTGGACTTTATAAATAAAAATGTGAAATAAGGAGACATATTTGGTAGCCTTAACTAGTGTGAGTTAGAATATATACTACTGGCTGCTGTTGGGTAGAGGCCAGGAATGCTGGTGAACAGCCTACAATGAACAGGAGAGACCTCATGGCTCGGGATTGCTCACCCCTACAGATGAGCATTGTTCAGGCCACAGACATAGTCCAGGCATCATCTGATGGCCTGTCCACCCTGTAGGTGCTGCAGGATTTGTCTGCTGCAATAGGTGCCATGTACCAAACAGCAGATAGGTTAGGAGAGGCTGGGATTTAACCGTGCTTCCCAATTTCCAAGCTATCATCCTCAAAGGGCACCCAAACTGACTGTCAACACTCAAGGACATTAAAGAATCTAGATCAAGTTTTGCCATTACCTTACTATGTGGTCTTGCAAATCGCTTAACCTTGGAACCTATGTAAACTGAGAAACTTAGACATAGAATAAAAAGAAACTGAAACTATATACAACATGGAATGTTCGTGCTGCACAGAAAATTTATTTTTAAGTATATTTCTATCTAAACAGTTGTGGTTCATTAATATTGTCTTCCAATGTTTCATCTTTTCTCTACAGTATGTTGACGTAAAATACTAATTAGTAAAACCATTTGATTTTTGAAAACAAAGTTAAATAGCCAATTTAACTAAAAGGGTTAAAATGATTTTGGTAATTTTGATATGCTACAAAACTAAGAATATCCAAATAATTACCTGTTGCTCATGCTTCTGTTTTTCTAGATCAAATGTTCCCTTAAACAAAAGCCTCACCTGGAAATCTAGACAACTAGTAGAAGACATTTTGCAATGTAACACCCATTGTCAAATTCCTATTATTTTGTGTAGTGAAATTCTGTATCATTTCTAATGTTTTCTTTTTTACTACTTTGCATTTGCTTTAAAAAATAATAAGCCTTAAAAGATCCAAATTTCACTTTTTTTTTATCTATTTCTTCCAAATGATGGAAATGTAAATGTAAAAAGCCAAGGTCTCAGAGGAAGCATTAGAAAAAAATCGCTCAGGAGATGGAATCTTCTGGAATCCTAGTTTCCTGAGTGGAAACCCAATCACAGGTGACAGATCTGTGATATGCCAAGGGGAAGGAGGATGTAAAGCTTTTATTTTATGGAGGAAAAACAGAATCTATGAAGGGAACCCAGAATCAGGGTAAAACAACTTAAGACTCACCTCAGGGGGTTTTGTAAAACAAATTATGTACCTTCCAGATAAATGTTTTTTGCTAAAACAGCAAGTTACCATATTAATATTAGTGGCAACACACACACACACACACACACACACACACACACACACACACACACCTGGGAATACACATTTGATTGAACAGCTGTATTTCCCCTAAATTTGCCAACACTATATTTTACATCACTCCAAATTTGAGTAATCCAGTGAGCTATTTTTGTCAATTTTGTAGTTACAGATTTATAAAGTATCATTTTATTGTAATTTCAGCAATTTACTAATGATCTGAATGAGTTAATGCACCCTTTAAAGTATCTGGTTTATAAACATAGAGTGTTTACAATCAGTATAACCTGCCTCTATATATGTTCTGGATTAGTAAATTTAGCAGATGGAACTGATTTTGAATTCAGCATTTCAGTGCCTAAACCTGCCAGAAACAGGCAATTTTGTGGAAAAAAAAAACCCAAAAAAACTTCACAGACGATATCTGCTCCACACTAAATGCATTAGTATTAGAAAACAAAAGATTTCTCTAGAAAGTATAAAAGGAAAGAAAATACTTTATGAAACTTGTTAAAATAAATGACATTCAATAATGTTCAGTTAAGTTACTTTCTACTTTCATTTTAGTAGGTACTTTGAAGATTTAAAGAAAAGTTTCAAGTGAAAAATATTCTTCCAATCCACTCTTTCCCACATACAATACAATACAAATGTATAAAAATATTACTATGTAGGTTATGAGGCTTTCATTCCAAGTGGCACTAAAGGGGGTCGAGCTGGCCCCTTTTCAGCCCCTGAAATGAAGTCTGTGCTTCGAAATCATCTCTTCTCCAACCTCAGCAAATCCTGTCAGCTCCAGTCTTCTATTGTGACAGAGCCACCTTGGCTGCTGCTGGTGGCAGTGACCCACAGCTCTGGGTGGGACGCTGGGGAACCACGCAGGAGCACCTCAACCAGAGGCCCGACCCTGGAGCTGCAGGTGTGAAAGTCTCCTCTGCTATCCACAAGCCCTTCATATCTTGTCACGCTTCATCACTTTTCTCCAAGCAGCAGCAAACTATATCTTCAGCACACTGCAGTCACAAGGACCAGTGGTGAGCAACCCAGACAGAATGGCAGAGAGCACCACCCCGGCTCTGTGTTGGACCCAACCACAAGAGGTGCCTGGACTTCCCTTCCAGGGCCCTGGCCTCACCCCACAAGCATGAGAGAGGAAGTCCACATTAACTGTGTAAGACTGAGATTTCTCACAAGCTACGTCTTTTCTCCAAGTTGAGGCTTTGATAAACCATTTTAACCTCTCTAGACTTTCATTGTCTCTTAGGTGAGAATCTCTGGTCTACTTATCTTATCATCTAAAGCTCAAATTTGTTTAAAAATAAGGCAATTTTATAGAGAAAAGTGCTGTAAACATTAAATTGTACTGTGAGAACATGCCTCCCAAGTAACTCTGGAATCCACATAACATGCTAAGATCTACTTTGGAAGTAGAGTATTATAACTCATGCCTGTAACCCCACACTTGGGAGGCTGAGGGAGGAGGATCGCTGCAAGTTTGAGGTCAGCCTGGGCTACAAAATGAGCTCAAGGCCTGTCTGAACTGCATACTGAGATGCTGTCTCAAAAAAACAAAAAAAGAGATTAAAACAAAATAAAAATTTAAAAAACAAGATAAAGTCAAGTCTACTTGGGTTGGACCAGCCACAATGTCGAGTGTCTAGGGAAGGTAGTTCCTGTTTTGGATGGTGTCGCGCAGGAGGAGAAAGTGAAGTGTGTGTTGCTGTGGGCGAGCTGGCATCAGCGCCACCTAGCTCCCTGCTGTCCTCAGGCCTTCTGCTCCTGCTTTCAAAGTTCCTTCAGGGAAAAAATGTGGAAGATTTTAATATTAACTGAGAAGTACATATCAGGGAAAATGAAAACATGGAAGCAAGTTTCCTCAAACGGTTGGCTCTAGTTCCTTGATTCTAGAACTTTCCTTCTCTTTAAACTTCAGAATAAATATCTGTACTAGCAAACACAATGGAAAGAGAAGGGCTGCTTGCTTCGGGGGCTTGACGGTGCTTTCTTAAAACCACAGACTTTTCCAGGCGTGTTTCCTTCTTCGGTATGAATACTCCATAACAGGGCTGACTTACTAAACCAAGTAAGATGTGGTAGGAAAGCCAGTGGCTTTCTACTCCTCTGGGATAAGTGGAAGCATAAATAAACTAGTACATTTTTTTTCCACAGAAAAACAATGCCCTCAAATTTGGAGAAGAGCTAAGTTTCAGCTTGAGTGGGTTTGTCAAATAATTCCATTTCTGAAGTCACTGGACAGTAGGGTAATCGATGAGTCTCTGGTGCCACTTTTATTCCTCCAGACCCACAGAGTTCACCTCCCACCCAGGCATTGTGTCTCTTATCTTAATTTTTTTTCCTGTCTCCTGGCATTTTAATCAGGGAAAAGTCACAGTTGTTTTGAGGAAAGCTCTCCCAAGAGCTTTAATTAAAGCTGGAAGGATAAATCTGTTTACAGTGCGGTGAACACTATCATTAATAAAACATTGGAATAATTAACAAATTAAATTCTGCTTTGTGTGTGAGTGGCTACATTTGGGATCTATGAGGACATGTCTGCCCGAACAGATACAGTATTTATGTACTTTTTAAGAGAAGAAAAGAAAACTAGAGTGAATCTCACTGTGATTCACAGCATCAGAGTTAAGGCTACATTGTCTTCTAGGAAAAGAAGCTCAATTTCAGAAAGTTTAATATGTGATCGCTAAACATGTGCTTGCAAGAATTTTGATTGTACCACAGACTCTCTGCTCTGATTATTCCATTAGAAACAAAGAACAGAGAAATGATAAGATAAGCAGCTCAAGAACAGAGAACACAGAATGGAATATTCAAGGAAACATGAGCAAATTTCGTAGTGTGATTAACTCTGCTCATTGGCAATTGAGAGTTTTGAGCTGCTTGGGCTATTTATTAAGCGGCCTTCTGAGCAGGATGTGGCTGTGTGCAAAGCCTCAGATGGGGACTTCCCTTTCTGCTTCTTCTGACCAAAGGGCTCCTTGACTTGTTTTTGAGCTTCCTGGCAGACAGCAGATCTCACAGGAAGTGCCAGTGTGGATGTTTGAGTCCAGTACTAATGGTGCATTGTTGTTTTGTATCACTCAGTAATTTCCTAGGGAAAACAATGAGAACCAAAGACAGTTCCTGTCTTGAAGGAAAGTCAACTTCCAAAGTTGCCTTATTAATTTAGCACATGTAAGTATTTGTCTTTGTTGTTGCTACAGCAACATGTTTTGTGGGGTAGGCTTCATGCAAAATGGGAAAAAGCTGAAAAAGAAAACAAATGTTATCTGCATACTTAGACGCACAAAAATAGAAATGTGTGTGTGTGTGTGTGTGCTGACGTTCCTATGATTAGAGGTATGTGCCTCTTGGCCTCAGTCTAAATTATGCTGCACTTGTTGGTTAATTTATAAAACATCTATCCAATGAAAACAACCAGCCAACCACTTCTAAGGAGCTTCAGAAAAGCTGGAAACACAGGAAATTATTCATAATTAGTGGTTGTGGGTGTTAACAGTTCCCACCATGTACACATCACTGCAAGCATGTAAATGAGCCCCCTGAGCTCCGAGAGGAGAAAAAGATAATTTTACATCAAGATGAACAAACACTAAGCTTTGGTGACAGCCACATTTGGTGACAGAGCATTGAGGAGCAAGATCCCTGCATCCTACATTTAGAAACAGTCAGCACCCAAGCCATCTCAGCATGAACCTCCTCAGCTCCAGCAAGTGTGCAGGGAGGGGCGTGGTGTTTAGAAGATAGGTTTAATAATGAATCATAAAGACACTGCAGACTGGAAGGTGGTGCTGGGTTCAACAGACCTTATTTCAAAGTCTAGATACTGTGACCTTGACTGAGTATTTTGAAAATTCTCTGAAACTTGTACCTTCATTTTTAAAACAGAGATTATTGTACCTCCTTCCCAGGATTACAGTAAAGGTTAAATAAAAAATATGAAGCTCAGTGTGGTGGTACATGCCTGTAATCCTTGCATTCAGGAGGCTAAGGCAAGAGGACTGCTGTGTGTTTGAAGGTAGGTTGGGCTACATAGTGAGTTTAGGGCCAACCTGAACTACCTAGTGAGACCCTGACTCAAAAAAAGCAGCCCTTAGGCTGGGGAGATAACTCAGAGGTCTAAGCACCTGCCTGGCAATCACAAGGGTCTGAGTTTGATCCTGGTACCACATGCTGTGCTGGCCACTGAAACCGGCTGTGGTGGCACATGCCTATAATCCCAGGCAGAGACAGGAAGACCACTACAAGTCTGAGCTGCATAGCACGACTCTTAACAAATAAATGAATAAATACTAAAAGAAATTTAAAAGGAGCAGACCCCCAAAGTTGCATATGTAGTACAGGTTGGGCTATCTAATGTGCATCCCACAGATGGTGAGCAGCCCACGAGCTGCTTAGTCGTCGCTCAGTGCTCACTACGGCTCTCTGGCACTTCCAGCACTGGCCAGAAGCACTCCAGCTACTCTGGCTTGAGTGAGGCTGGCTGGTTTGCTACGGCAGTGAAATGTGGGTAGCGAGTGTGGTTATCCACCCTCTTTCTCCTGCTGCCCTGGTAACATGTCATTTCTGAGGATGCCCTCTTCCTCAGCCAGGTCTACATGTGAGACCCTGGTGCGCACCTCTCCAGTTGGCCCAGTGACGGAGTAGCACGAATGAGAAGGAAAAGCCTTCTCTGAGGGGCTGCACTGCCTTGTTCTCCTTACCATGCTGTCTCATTGGCACCAAGGGTGGCTGGTGTAAGATTTTTTTTTTCTTCTTGCAGCGATCTCAAATTGCATCTCAACCTAAAGAATGATGTAAAATCCTGTCCTGTTGACAGATGCTTTGAGAGAGCCCATTTAGTCTCCATGTTCTGAGGGACACAGAATTGCCTTACACAGAAGAATTGCTAGCACTGCAATTTCGGAACTCTTGCAAGACCACCGGCCCTACTTTATCTTGTGCTCTCAGCATCCCCAAGAATAGGACTGCATTACCATGCAAACATGCTGAGCACTGCAAAATGTCTGCTGTCCTCTGGAGGCACACCTGTCAATCACACTGAACTGCTCGCTGGTTTGGGGGTGTGAAGACACAAGTTACAAGAGCTATTTTGACACAGGCAAATTCATTTCATTACTGGCTTAATCTAGAGCTAGATCCAGCAATCCTGAGGTAGAACTCTCATCTTTTCTCGCCCTCTCCACATTCTTCACTGCTATCATTTAGAAGTAGGTGTGAGTTCAGCCTCCTATAATTGGCTATTTCACTTTCAGTGTATGTTAAACTAATATTGACCTTTCCAAAGTAAAATAGGATCTGGTATTTGTGCTCAAATGACTGAGAAAGCAATTGATGTGGAAAGGGGGGGATAAATCTTTTTGGGTTTTTTCTCACTTAGAAACTCTCCCCAGGAATTAGACATTTTTATATTTTTAGCAATAGATGTAAGGCAGGTTGTACCTACTCTCCTGAAAATGAAACCTAGATCCTTTTGCAAATAACCATTTGGATGATTTATCTGTGGTCTCACTTGATGATTCAGATATAGATACCTCATTTGGCAATAGGTAAGAAACCCAGGGAGGTGTGTGGCAAGCCTTGGGTGCAAACATCTGGGCATCAAAGGTGGGCAGGAAAGGGCTTTGGGAAGGTTGCTGGGACAAGAAGGTGGGGCGGGAGCCTGCTAGACAGCTGTGGGTGACACTGTAGAGGCTGGGAAGATAAAGATGGGCAATCAGTTTTGGGAGCAAGGGGATGTCAGAGCCACATAAGAATGACAGAAGCAACACCCCTAATGAGATCCCAAGTGTGTGCAGTGAACACACATATACGCATAAGGACACAGCTGAGAGGGGCCAGGACCTCAACTAAACCCCTTTCTGGGTATGTGCTATGTAGACCTGTATGGAAAATAAACTTCAACCCTTCTGTCCCTTCTTTTAACCTGAAAACAGAAAAATAAAAGTATACTTGGAAACCATGATTTCATGCATGCCTACACACAGAATTCATGGAATTCATCAAGGAAACAGGTGTATGTCAAAGTAGGAAGCATAGCTAGAAATGTGTACTTGCGGGGCAAGTTGGATTTTTTAGTTGTTGTCAGAATGAGCCATCTGACCTCATATTCTTGGAAGACTGAGTGGCGCGCAAGGGCCTGAGAGGACAGGATGCTAGGAGGGGCCACCTGAGCCGCCCTTCCCTGCGGTGCAGTAAGTGACTATCCTTTAAGGGTTATATCTAGTGATTTTCTTATCTGAGGGCAGTTTTCATCTCACAGTTCTAGACACTGGTCTTTCCAGATGACCCAAATCTCTGCCTCTAGCGACACCAGGTGTTGGGCCACATACCTGTATCCACTCTCGGTAGGAGTCTTCCCCTGGGGTCCAGCCATTCTCGGGGTAGTTCAGGCGAGAGCGCTCTGCAGACCAGTTGATGCTGTACTGGGAAGAGGCTTTGATCTTGTCGGGCTGAATCTCTCCTGACTCCATGCCTAGTGGTTCCATGCACTTGAAATCTGGCAGGGACAAGGAGACGGCCAGAGTCACCAAAACCCTGGGGATCCAAGACACACTTTCCTTCTAAGTGCGGCAAACTAAAGAGTTTGTCCATTTACAGCCTCACAAAAGAAGCCAGCAAGGGGCTTCTTGGAATGTGGCACTGGTATTGACATTTTCCTGGCATTATTTAAAAATAAGGCTATGACTGTTATCACAGAGACTAGGGATTTTCCCTAGTAGGCCTAGGTTGAAAAAATACTATTAGAAATTAGGAAACGATGGAGGTAATGATATAGCTCCAAAGT
Organism: Octodon degus; assembly: GCF_000260255.1. Taxonomy (NCBI): domain Eukaryota; kingdom Metazoa; phylum Chordata; class Mammalia; order Rodentia; family Octodontidae; genus Octodon; species Octodon degus. The sequence goes on along the minus strand of NW_004524720.1, from coordinate 3,426,278 downwards.
TATGTGTGTGTGTGAGCATGCGGAGGGAGCATACATAAAAGACCACTTAAATAAAATTTCAGTATCGAATGTTTTCTCTAATATTTAATAACACTGAAAGCGATTCTGTGTCTATTCACAATGCACATCTAGTAGATAATAGATCTTAACTCCTTTTCCAATCCCTTGCAGTTCAGACACAAAACACCTCTCCTTAACAGCCTCTCTTCACATGCCCTTTGCCCCTGCACTGGTCACAACTATTAACACCTTTAATCTAGTTTATTAAAACACAGAAGTATCCATTAGGGCTAAGTTGCAGTGTTTCATGGCCCAAAGAACACCACAGTTTTATAGCATGAGATACACACACACACACCCCACACACACTCACACCCACCCACCCACCCACCCACACAGACACATGATAGCTAAGACAATTGTACTACTCATTTCTATTAGTGCATTGAAAGCAACAGCTAACTGCTTCCATTATTTGATCAATTTTTCATGCCTATATCTGGTGATATGAGCAACTGCTTTGAAGATAATATGCAACATAATAACCATGATTAATTTCTTATCATCTTGGTTTGAAATTCTGTATTTTTATTGTTTTTTTTTTTAAGTTCTCTTTCAAATTTTCTATAAAGGGAGCAATGATGACCACGAATCACTAAAACCCACACAGTATTCCGTTAGGCCCAGCTTAGCTATGTGATGATATTGAGAAGTGAATAATAAATTTTAGAAAAATGTTAACTCAAAATGAAAAATAGCTTCAGGAATTAAATGGAAGATCTCAACTATCCAGAAAATCTCAGTGCTACAGTTTGGATCTTAAGTGCTCTGCAAAGGTTCATGTATTGAACACCTGCTCCCTGAGGTGCCACTACTGGGAGAAGGGGCCTAGGCAGAGGTCTTTAGATTCTTGGGAACAGGGCTCAAGCAGGGGACCACTGGACCCTGCTTTCATTTTCCTCTCCTGTACTTTCTACCATGCGGTGAGTCTCTTGGCTCCACCGCAAGCATTCACCATGAACTGCTTCCTCCCCGTAGGCCGGAAGTAACTGCGCCACCTGATCAGTCTGGAGCTTCCAAGACTGTCGGCCAAAAACAAATCCTCTACCCTTTAAGGTGACTGCCTCAGGTACTTATTATAGCAACAGAAAGTGAGCATACTCAGCTCTTCAAAATTTCATATTTTCTGAATTTCCTATTCTAGCAGGTAAAGTTTGATGACATAAAGGACTTGTTTCATTGGTTCCCTACTTTCAGCTCAGGCTTGCTATTTTTAATAGAAATATTATTTATAGGCACAAAAATTAATTAGTCAAAGTAAAGGCCAATAAGATTTGTTGTTAGCTATCTTGTTTCTTTGTAAGCTCTGGTGGAAGAGGTGCTGGAATCTCATGGACGGGCCTCCAAACACCCAGTTCCTGTCACTAAGTCACCATCCAACCTGGCAGCTGGAACTGAAAAAACACACAAACCACATGCATTCTTTGTCCTTTCAGCCCTTTTCTCCAGCTTTTCAAAGAGCTGGAAGCTACGAATCTTTGCAAAAGGGGTTGAGTTGGATGAGCATTTTAATAGGATATAACTCTGTGTTTGATGGAAAGGTATTAGCAAAAAATGGAAACATGCTCCTTTTCATGAATATCCACTTTCACTCAGGTAAGAAAGGGAAAAATAACGGCTTCCCTTGGGGTCCTCTCCATCCAAAGCAGCGTGCCCTGTCCGTTCTGTGTGGCTGCTCTGAGCATCGGCTCCCTTTTATGATTCTCTGCCTATTATGCACTCGAGTGCATCAGGGAGGGGTCTGGCTCGATTTCATTGTTTTGAGGCAGTGTGTTGCTATCTCTCACTTCTTCCAATGACTTCAGAGTCTCATCCACAGTTTTATAAGGAGAGCACACTACATAGTTTTTCCTGTTGCTATTCATTTAAAAAATACTGAAAAGTGAAAAACGCACACTCAGCCCCCCAGTTCACAGCACCTTTCTTTAGTGTTGTGTGTGGTCGCAGGTGTGTGAATTGGAATAACAGGGCACATTTACCACAGGGCTTTACAAGATGAATGACACTGACCTTCTGAGACACTGCTGTGCAAGATGCTGTAGTTGGCTGAGAAGCCTTCTTTGGCTATTGCGCTGTCAGTATAGAAAACCATCGAGAGAATGCCTGATGAAGAACGGATCTGACCTGGTATTTTCTGTCCACAAAAACGTCCGATGTGAGGGCCAACTGGAAAGGCAGACACACAGGAAATGTCAAAATGTCTTTTCTTCTACATCAGATGCAAAAATCACCATTTACAAACATGGGTCTCAGTGGAATCCAGAAGTCTATTCCAACCCAAAGCAAGGCTTCCCTAGTTAACTGCTTTGCACCAAACACATTGGATGGGGTTTGTGGAGAGGATTTTAAAGTATACTCAGAAGGGCAGTAACAGGCATAGCCATGCTCCCCAGCGAGAAGGACTGTTTCCAGAACAGAATCGAGATGCTTGCTTCAATTGCAAAGAATGAGGTTGAGGTTGTCAAGTGACACTTTAGCTCTCATCACCTGTGCCAAACTGCTCATGCAGCCCAGCAGGTCCCCAAGTTCTCTCTAAGTTGCCTCTCCTCACTTCTTCTGTTCCTCAGTCTTGGAAAGAACACCCGAAAAGAGGTGTGCTCCACAACTGTGTACCTCTGACTCCTTTCCTTGTTCCATCTTTCTGCCTGATTCTAAATAAAATGAACATCACAGCTTTGAACAAAGGACAAGGTCTCATGTCCTCCTCAAGATTGCTTCTGATGCCTACTGAAGACCATAGCTGTAAGAATAAAAAATGTCCAGCCTGTAGCTGCCAATGACTTTTATGTAATGGTGCATTATAATCAAAATGAATGGCAAGTGCGCTTTCCTGACCTCTGTCTCAGGTTTTCTCTTCCAAAACAATGCATTAGGCTCTCTTGCCAAGAAGTGGCCCAAGGCAGACACTTGGCTGTGCATAGCAGGGGACAAGGCAGTGAATGACATACAGCACCAACAGGTTTGTGTTGAAGTCAAGTTGTTATTTGGCTTAAATTGGCCACACTTTTGTTGAAATGCTTTGAATAAATAATAAATGGTAACAATAAGCTATTGTAAGTTTCTTTCTGAGATTCGGTCCAGATCAGCGTGTGTGTGTGTGTGTGTGTGTGTGTGTGTGTGTGTGTGTGTGTGGAGAGAGAGAGAGAGAGAGAGAGAGAGAGAGAGAGAGAGAGAGAGAGAAATTGCTTACTTTCCTTTCTTTCTCATTTTTTTCCATTGCACATATGGTAAAAACATGCCAGATGGTCTGTAGTTAGAGGGACAGTCTGGTATGAACTGTTTTCCTCTACCCAGAATCCATGGATCCACGCCTTTCAACTAAGAGTTATTGCTTCATTGAAGGCAGACAGTGGGTGGACCTCTCCCTGGGGGGATAGCCCTTCAAGGAGGTTGAGGTGCTCCCTGTCCTGCATATGGCATTTGAATGCACAAAGCTACTGATGAGGCCCAGAAGGCATTTCTAGTGTGACTGTAGGTAGGAAGCCCACCCACAAGCTGGACTTTCACTAGGCAGATATTCTGAGCCCCTTAGTTAATAGAGTGTGTAGAGCTTTGGCAAAATGGGTTACTTCAAATACCTGATAAAGTCTATGCAATCAAAGTGATTAATCTGAGTGAATTCTAAGACTTTCCCTCACTCTTTAGTTTGCCCACAAACAATGGCTGTGTGTGGAGACTAGCTTATCATGGAGGAAATAAGGAGGTTGTCAAAGTGAGCAAGACCAATGGGGATTATCTAGGAGAATTACATTGTCACAGACACACTGGGCGCTGGGGCAAGAGAATATTGCTAAATTGGACTTTCTATCCAGTCAACAGAAAGAAACCACCTAGAAGATCTTCACTGCTTCTTGCTTCTCTTTAGCTTAATCTTGACCTCCAATTCTTCCACAAGGACTAGTTCTTTTCCAGATTCTCTTCATTCTGGATGTGTCACTACCACTAATTCAACATTTTCTTTTCTTTCCCACAAGAACGCCGAGTTGCCCAAGCATATGCATGAAAATATCTTGATAGAGCCCAAAACTTAAGTCCTTCCTTTCCTCAAAAAGAGGAAGGTTTGCCATTTCTGGTTTGCAATTATAAAGGGGAAGCTTAGAGTTCATTCATACTCCAGCGTGCTCCCCCTCATTTAAATTCCATTTGTGTGGTTTCAGAGTCTCCCCTTCAGTTTGTGGGCAAACTTTTACAGCCCTAAGCCTGGGGGTTGCTCTCTGATCACCACAGCCACTGACCTTCCCAGGAACATACACTGGCCCGGGGAGCTGCCATTGCTGGCGGTTTGTCCTCCCCCTCCTTGCCACCCAATTCCCCTGGGGAGGGTGGATGGGGGAGTCTCTTTGAAAGCGGAAACAGAAGAGAACTTGTCTCATGCAGACTCATAATTTAGAGAGTCTCTATGACTCACTGGTTTATAATGTTACAGACATGCTGGGTAAATCTGCCTTCTGTCCTTTAGAACATGCCCCCGGTCAGTGGCATGCAACTCTTTTTAGGAGCCCTTAAGACATGAGAGTGAAAGGTTTCTGCGACATAATACAAAGAGGCATTGAATTTTCCTGAACACCAGCAGGACCTCAGCCTGGCAAGCTAATGCAATATTGATCTGAACCGGAGTGGATGAAGCACTGTTGTCCGTCTCCTGTGTGTGCTCATTTGTGTATTTACATGAATACAGCTATTGGATTTCTTCTTTCTGTTATTGCAGACCCAAAGGCCAAAGAGATGAATGAAAACTGTCACAAAAACCAGAAATATAATTCAAAAATTAAATTACTGAGGAATTTAAGCAAGCTAAATATGCCAGTCTATCTTTTGGGCAGAATAGGACTGCAATGATTAGATCTGGCCAGGTGTGAAGCAGCGCAGCATTTGTGCTGCTCAGATAGGGCTGCAACAGGAAGTGGCAACAACATAGTTTTGTGCATTTTTCCATTATTTGCTCCCATAATTATAGCCCTATCTCATCATCAAGACAGTTTGGTTTTCTACTATATTTCTTTATAATTTTTTTTTTATGTATTTAGTACAGGGTCTACAGGGTCTCACTACACAGATGGGACTTGCAGTGATCCTCCTATTTTCATTCTCCCAAGCGCTGGGATTACAGGCATGTGTACCACACCCAATCTTAGTTGCCGCCTCAGTGCATCCTGGGGGCGGAGCCAGCACGGCACACCAGGGATTGAACCCCAGTCACTGCGCCTGCCTAAGCAGGTGCTTTAATCTGCTGAGCTATCTTGTTGGCCCTCTACTATATTTCTATGTGAAGAAAAACAACAATCCACTGTAAAATTTGTTGCAGAGAATGGGTTATTTTGAAAATAGGCAAGCATTTGAAAGGTACATGATAAATCACCAATACTTCGTTGAATTAATAAACCTTATTGTAAAAAAATCTAGAGCAAAAAAAAATAAACTTTGCAAATTAGCACCCTCCTCCAAATGGCACATTTGTGTCTGTCTTCATGGTTTCCATAGGTTTATTCCAATATAAAAATAAATTTTAAAAACTCCACTCATTTCAGATTTTATTACTTGTGCCTGAGGTTATTGGTAACGTTGGGGATGGAGGATCAGCGGTAGATGCAGAGTGTTCCCCACGCCTGGACAGAGGGCTGGATGAATTTATTCCCAATGACAGGAGGCAACAACTTGCATCTGGCTCCATCCCTCAGCCCAGGATCTTTTTGATGTCGGCCAGGCCTCAAGCTTGGTACATTCTTGCCCTGAACTACATGCACACTTTCACTTTCATTGGAACTGCTACTTTGAAAACCACAGAACTTCAAAGAGAGTGACAGGTAAAGATGTGTGATTCGCAGTGTGCATGCCTTGAATTCTGAGTTTTGCAATAAACTGCTTTTCTTCAAAGTTAATATGAATCAATGGATGGCTTTCAATTACTTAGTCACTTAATTCAATGTTTATGATAAAATGCAACATAAAATCACTTGATGGTTAAAAGCCTTCCGTGCCTTCTGCTTGTTGTTTTTGGAAAAGATATCAAAGACTAAAAGCAATTTTGCTGGCACAGGAACTGGATGTGTTGAATTATTATGACAAAAATGTTTCTAGTGCCACTGACAGAAACCTTGGGAGGACTCAGATACTTATTTTGACTAAAAAAGGAGAGAACTGCTTTGCTGCAGTAGGCTGCATAAGGCAGGTACAAATATTAACAAATATACAAACACTTGTTCAGAGTCCAAACAGTTTTCTCTGAGAACAAGTCAAACATATCATAGTTCAAAACATGGGTAGATTGCAAAGCTGAAAATTATTTCTGGTAATTGTTCTTTGCTTCAATTCAGAGATTTTCTAGAGCCAGAAAATTACTACTTTGAAAGAGCCTTGACACTAATAACAATGTGCTTTTTTTCTGAAAGTATCCTAAATAAATTTGTTGATTGGACCTCCTTTTCAGACGTCGATTTAAATGAAAGTTTTACAAAGTAAGACTCCAAATTTGGATTGCAAACAAATAAACCCATTATTAAATGATCCAATTATTGTTACAGTGTTATTATAATATTGTTTTCTTAATTATCAGATTCAATATTTGTAAATCCATCTACACTGTGTTTGGAGAATCTCATTACTTAATGAAAGCGTTTTTGATAAGATCATCAGAACCCTATTTATACGGTAAAAGAGCAAACAAGATATTAAACTACTGTTAATTCACCCATTAAGTCCAATGACTAGTTACTCTGCAACTAGTTTTCTCCTAATGCTTTTTACTGGTAAAATGACTGCCTTTAATGACATTTCAAAGAATACAACAGTCTTCTTCACATCTTGTTCTTTGTTTACAATTTATCAACTATTCTTTGCTCAAACTTGAAATTCTTATTATTTATTTATTTATTTATTTATTTTGTATTTTAGGAAAGGGTCTAGGGGATGTTCAGGGTCTCACTACTAGATCAGACTCGTAGTGATCTGCCTGTTTACAGCCTCCCAAGTGCTGCAATTACAGGCATGCGCCACCATGCTCAGTCCTAATTGCTGTCTCAGCATGCCCCAGGGGCTGGGCCAGCATGGCAGACCCAGGGATTGAACCCTCAGCCCTTGTGCCTGCTTGTAGGTGCTTTAACCCACTGAGCTATTTGGCCGGGTCTCTTGAAATTCTGCTTGGGAGATGGCTACACATCTGTAACCGCATGGCCACCAAGGACTTTCGGGTTGTCCTTTCTGATCTGTGTAGTACATGTCCTCTAGAGAAATCTTAGTATGAAACAAGACTAAGCACAAGACAAGAAATGCAACTGCAGCAAATTATCTGAGATTATCTCCTGTTAAGAATTTGTGTGTGTGCTTTCGCCAGTTGCCTTCTGATTCCCCGGGGTTGGATGGAACACTTCCATCTTGGTGTCTACACGGGTGCTTCTTCCCCTCCCTCAAATCTCTGCTCACACGTCACTGTCTATCTGTCCAATCTGACCACCCTGTAGAGTGTCAACTTGACCCCCTCTAGTCTTCATCCCTCTCCCTGCCGTACTCTTCCTTCCTCCCTCCCTCTCTCCCTCTCTCCCTATTTTCGTGTTCTTTCCCTCCCTCCCTCTCCTCTCCTTTTCTTTCTTATTAGTTTATAACACTTGGAACCTTCTAGCACCCCAGGCACATAACTAATTTGTCTGTGATGTGCACTATGCGTGATCTGACCCCCTCTGTGCAGTACAGAATTCACAAGGGCCAACATCTTTGATTGTTTTGCTTACCCTGTGGCTAGAAAAGTGCCTGCTACATAGCAGGTATTTTATGACTATTTTTTAGTTGTTTTAATTAATTTTAATAATAGTAACAATGAACATAAATAATATTCAGTACTGAAGTAAGTCCAATGGCCAAAGATAATTTTAAAATTCCACAGAGTGCAAACAAGGATTCTGTCTAAATTCAGAATGCCAAAACAATCACACTCTTTCTATAAATTTTAAAAAATAGCTAAATTTACTTAACTTCTCTAGTCCCTAATTTATACTTTTGTAAAATGAGTGGTTTGACTCAAGTGACCCCTTAAGGTCCTAACTTGTGACAGTCTGTAAATGAATGACCAGGAGGAATGTCAACGAATGAAAAGGAAAAAAAGATTTAGTTAAGAAAAGTATGTGTTGTTGAAAAATCAATCACAAAAATAGCTTTTAAAAAATCTTGTATAATTTTTCATGTCCAGCTTTCTTATCTATAAAATAAAGAAATTACATTAGATAACTTCAAAGGTCCTCCTGACCTCAAATATTTCAACCTTTTTCTACATAGAACTGCCTCTTTGTTTTCTCTTGCTCTTTTGAGCTATTTTTTTAAACTTATGCGTATATTATGACATTTATAAACAGATCTGATGCTTTTCGCCCAGTTCCCTCCTTCTCATTGGCGCTTCTTGCTGTTCTTAGTTCTTACCACCAGGGAATCCATCCCAGAATTCCAGCCGGTCATAGCGACAGACCATCCCTGGATTATTTGAGTCAAGCTCCAGGTCAAAGCTTTCAAATTCCAGGATAATCTCGGACATCTTTGGTGCAAAAATAATATAAGTACATTCAAGGCTGTTGGGGTATTTTTCAGGGAATCCGGGGGACTTTATCACTCCAGTAGGTGATGTGTAGTTCTGGGAACATTCAGGACCTATGAGTCAAAGGAAAAAAGAAGAGCATGAAAATTCCACTGAAATAACTTCACTGACAAATAACTTAGGCCAAGATAGAATATTTTTCTAATAAAAGTTCACCATTATAATCACTATCCTAATCAGGCATTACTCAGGCTTTTTATGTTAGTGATGTTACGGCAAGTCAAATTCAGATTTATTGTGTTCACCTGAGTTTTGCATTTGTGTGGAGTAATTTAAAGACTTCTACTGTTGCAGGAGGAAAAAATGACAAATATAAAATCATGTGGGAACAATGAATAAGCTGCAGAAATCTCGACAGCACCCTAGAGAAATAATTATAGCCCCTTCAAACTTAAATCTTTAAATCTTAAAGTTGACAGCCCTTTATTGGTGAAATAGAACATTTACAAAGGCGAGGGAGAGAATTCAGTGGAGGGAGTTTGGGTTTCAGATTCCTATACCAGTGACTAAGGAACTGTGCCAGATGTGACCTATGCCTCTTTGACAAACTGAATGTGAAAGGTAATTCGTATTGTACCCAGGGTGAGTGAGTCATTCCGCATGGTGTTGACACAGGTGTGCCAGTACGCGTGGCTCTCAGTGCGGGGACAATAAAATGTGACTACAGGCTGCGATGGTGGGAGTCATCTGATACCCTGCTTGGCAAGCTAACCTCCCCCGAAAGACCAGCCGCATTGTAGCACACCATTGTACAACTGCTTGCTAATGGAGGCGCAGGCGTGTACACACATATATTTGTAAGGTACACTTTTAATGACTATTTGATATTATCAAGGCTTCACAAATTATAGTGATTTGTAATTGGCCGTGACCAGGAGCACTCATGCACACCTTGTGGGTTGACCTCCCGGTTGTACGAATGAGCACAATTTCAGTGCGCAGTATCTAGCGCTGAATAGGTGGTGCTTCTGCATAACTGAGAATCTCCCCATCCACACTGACAGGAGGGCATCAACACCCCCCTCCCCATCATCATGGGCGCTGCCATGATTTTCAGATAGCTACACCTAAGCTGTCCGTGAATCAGAGATGAGCTGACATTTCTAATCTTGGGATCAAATCTGGGGATGGACCGACTCAACCACTGTTTTCCTGTATCACCATCTCACTGTCACTGGCCGGGAGATGTGCAGGGCTCCTGGAGTGTTGCCAAGGATTCAGTTCTGAGTAAGGTGGCACGTTGAAACTGTTCTTAATTGAATCTCCTTTCAGAGAGTTGGCCACCAAAGCTAACTTCCTAGGCATTAATATAGGTAAATTTAACTAACAGGTCTCTGTGTTGGGTGGCTTGGGTCAGAATCCTGAATCTCAATCTCAGTGAATCAGGAAAACTGCTGTGGAAATAAGCTGATGGTTTTCTCCCTGCACACGCAGTAGGCGTGTGTGGTGCAGGAGATTCAAACAACAAGACTTGTCAGACAGGTCCAGTAACTTGGCTCATGGAGGTCTCACGGGTCTACTGCCAAGCCTTGGCTGTGCTTCGTGCTCTGACACAGTGGCCTCCAAGATTATTTGATTCTGGTTAAAAAGTTATTGCCGTGTCACAGTTTGTTAGCACAGTTGCAGGTGAAGTTTTTGAATCCATTTCTAAATTACTCTGGGGGCATCTGAGAGCCCAGGGACTATGCCAGTTGGAGTCATTCTACTCCAGTTGGAGAATTTTTATGTTATATTTATATCTATATTAACACAACTATATTTTGAATATTATTTGGGAGCTGCTTTAGAATTTTATTTCTAAAATACAGGAAGAGAGACCCCAGACACTTTCAACTTCCTTCCTGGGGGAGAAAGGGCTCAGCTAGGTTGGGGAAGACAAAGCACACAGCAAACCTTAGTGCAGGTGCTACTCTCTCCTTTTTTAAAAAGATGATAAACTTGTCCGAGTGAGATTCAGATTCCACTGATGGCTAACAATGAAAACTGAAGACATTTCCATGGGGGGCTGTGCCTGGCCATGCTCTTGTCCTTGGAGGCAACCCCTGGTATATATAAGTGTGTGGACAAAGACTGTGTGTGTGTGTGTGCGCGCGCACGTGTGCACCTGTGGTGTGTGGGTGAGGTGGGTGGGTGTGGGGGCACAAGTGTGTGTGTGTGGTGGATGGGTGTATCCCACAGGGGGAGGAATAAACAATTGCTGAGCCCCAGGAGCTGAGTTCCAGCCCTGCCTCTGCCACTGACATCCTGCGGAGCCTCAAGTGGCCTCTTAACCTTCCTGATCCTCCTATCTGTGCATAACACCAGAGAGTTGGGCTGCCAGATTTCAAAAAGAAACAAAAAGCCTCTTCCTATTCTTGTGATTTCCCATCTTTCTCCATTAGCCAACAAAGTCTGTCTTAATGTTTTAAAGCTTTCCTTCCTGACTGCTGCATCCAGAGTTCACCAAGTACTTCCTCCAGCAAGGACAGGGACAAGATCCGGGCCTGGGGACTGTGCCGAGCACCCAGAGTGAGCAGCAATATGGGCAGCAGCCCTGCAAGCCCCCGGGAAGTGCACTGTGGGCCGGGGGGGGGGCAACTTCGGAAGGCAGCAAACGCTGGCTTTCGGATGTGCTGCTCCGAGCGTCCTGCGCAGCCGCAAGGGTGCCGCACTCTGCAGTCCATCACAGCGGGGGCTGGTGGTAATAACAGCTGGGTAGCGCTTTGGTACTGCTGTGGAGCGTACAGATCCTGCTCACACGGTGCATACCGAGTGGGCGATCGTGGCCTCAATACATGGTACGCCTTGCCCACCCTGACACCCATAGAAGCTGCCACAGCCTCTTCCAGCCCTCAGCATCTTTTGCTTAAAATCTCAAGCCATTAGAGAAAAGATTAATTTCCTGGTGAATTAAAGTATGATTAGTTTATATGTTTTGAGGAAACTTGAAATTTATTTATTTATTTATTTATTTATTTGGTACAGGATCTCGCTACACAGCTCAGACTTGCAGTGATCCTCCTGTTATTTATTTATTTATTTATTTATTTATTTATTTCATATTTAGTACAGGGTCTACGAGGCCTCACTATACAGTTTGGACCCATGGTGATCTTCCTGTTTTCAGCCTCCCAAGCACTAGGTTTACAGGCACATGCCATCATACCCAGCGCCATCCCAGTGTGCCCTGGGGGTGGGATCAGCACGTCACACGGGGATCAGACCCTGGCCCCTGCGCCTGCCTAAGCAGGTGCTTTAGTCTTCTGAACTATCTGGCCGCCCCCCCCCCTTTTAATATTTGAACTTTCTGTACCCTAAAAGAAGTGCTATATTTTCAAAAGAATACAGATTCACAGCTTCTATATCATTAAATGACTTTTGAGGAAAATAAATATCCATGACCTACACATATATGCTTAAATGTATCTTTTTTAATAATTTTCATGCAATATGTGCAGAGAAGAAAAGATACTTTTTTTGTCATTTTCAAGTACTACTAAATTAGTTGTGAAATAAAACATATATGCAAAAAATAAGAAAATATTCCGCTTGTGGAGTATTTGAATATGTACAAGCATACTGCATACACTTGAGTGTTTACATACAGCACAATGCAGATTAATTAAGAGGAGCATCCCTAGAAGAGTATGCTTAGATTCAAGTTTCCAAGGATGTCGAGGACATGTTCGAAGAGTGCAGGGGCTCTGAATTTGGAAGGCACCAGCTTTGTTCACAACCACTGTAACATTCTTGACTACTGAACACATTGTCGGTATCAGGCACTGGTTAAACGTTTTCCATCTCATTTGATTTTCCCACCAAGCCAGAGTTGGGTACTATTCTCCATTTTTTCAGTGGGGAAAACTGAGGCTGTATGCATTCATACCAGGAGCCCGTGGAGAATGTCAGTGGACACTCAGGTCAGCTGGGCCTTCCCCAGTGCACCATGCTGAGACTGGAGGCCAGGCTGGAAGTCAGGTCTGTGAACGCTGCGGTGGACAGAGTCAAGGGCACCACAACCCGACATCCAGCCTCGAGCAGGGACTGAGTGTTTACCCAATAGGTGATGGAGACCCACTGCAGGCCTCTGGGAGGCCTGGATATTTGAGAAGCCGTGGGTAGGATTAGAGATCAGGAAGAGAACCTATTTGTTTGAACCTATTTGTTTAACGGCAGTGGGAGTGGAAAGGAAGCTGTGTCTCACGGAGACCTCTGGATGGAAATTACAGTAGAACTGCGAGCCACGCTGATGTAGGTAGTAGAGGAGGGAAGGAAGAGCAGACCTGCAATCCCACAGCTGGTGCCAGATAGCAGGACAGGGCAATTACAGCACTCCTGAGACTAACATATTCAGGAAGCTGCATGCATTTGGGAGAAAGATGAAGAACATAAAGTGTAATCAGAATATAGGGTGAATGTCATATTGTTTTTTAAAAAAACATTATTACAGTAAAAGACTTCTGGCTGTTAATCCGCCCTAAAATAGTGCCCCCTTGCTTTGAACATGCTTATCCTGTCATCCTTGCCACTGTCTTTAGCAGCTCAGGAAGTCCTCTTTCTTGAGTGTCTTCATAAATTATGTTTGAAATATGGTGAAAGCCACTGCCACACACTGTCTGACAAAAAGGGTGTGATAACATTAGTGTGACTCCAAGCACCTTAAGCCCTCGACCCGGCACTGCACACCTTCTGGCTCCTCCGCAAAATCAGTATCACCACGAAAGGGAAACATTCTGAGTCAATTTAAGACAGGGAGGCAGCCATTGTAGTGCAACTCTACAGACTCATGCCAGGAGACGTTCGGCTCTGCTTCCGAAGGTCGTAAGAGGGACAGGATCAATGTGCTTGGAGCAAGAGGGAGGACTCTGAGATAAACAAAGGGCAGTCTATCTTGTACCAGAATATGTAAAATTCTAAAACATTCACCCAACATTTTGATAAGTCTTGGTACTTGATGGCCTACTAACAGAGCTCTCGCCTCTTTTTCAGCCATGCTCAAGTCTTTTGGAAATACAGCAAAACTTGGGATGGTACCTTGTTCTGCAAGTGTTCTATAAGATGAACAATAATTTCTTCTTTTTCAAAATTATTTATTTATTTATTTATTTATTTGGTACAGGATCTCGCTACACAGCTCAGACTTGCAGTGATCCTCCTGTCTCAACCTTCCCAGCACTGGGATTACAGGCATGTACCACCACGTTCAGTTTTGGGGCTGGCATGGTACATCTGGGCCGGTCTGGCAGGTGGTGATGGGGCTCAAACACAGGTCCTTGAGCCTGCCATGCAGGCACTAAGACCACTGAGCTATCTCCCCAGCTTGCCAAGCAATAATTTCTAATAAATCTTCACCTAATGAATGTGCGAGGCCTTGTAGTACAAGAAGCATGTGATGCTAAATGCCACATGAGCACAACTAAGTGATTGTCCACCCCTCTCTTGCTTCAGGATTGTGGGTGACTGTCTCCCAAAGCAAGAGGTTTTGGAGAAGATCTCACCTGAAAGGGAGGGGAAGAAGGTAGAGGAATCAGGGGCCAGGGAGATGGCTCAGTGGAATAAGTGCTTTCTTGGCAAGCACAAGGGCATGAGTTCAACCCCAGTTCTGGGTAAGGGGGGAAGATGGAGGAATCCCTCACTTCAAATGAGGTCAGGGAGATGTGGGAAGCTGCAAAATCCTGTAGAAGAGCTTCCCCTGAGTGAGGCTATAGTGGTGCCAGTGATGAAGCTGCTGAGTGATAATGTGATGCCGTGTTGTCTCAAAATGTTCAAAAAGAAGCACAAGCAAGTGCATTGGACAGGCTCCTGTTAAAGTCACCCAAAAGGAAAAAGTTCCATTGAGCCAATAGATAGCGCTGACTCTGTTAGAGAGAGTAAAAATCCTACCCTCGAACCCTCCCCTCACACATCTCCCTTACAGCAGCTGCCAAGGTTTTTCAAGGTAAGTGCTGGTCAATTTGGTGTTTTTCTTTGTGTCTTCCTTATTATTTTGCATTATATTACAATACTGTGATCCCTTTCATCTCAATATTTTGGGTTATGGAACAAATCACCCGAGTTTCCATTTTTTTCTCATGGGGAAATTCACTCTGAGCTACAAGTGTATTAGATTATAAGCAGGTTTGTGGGATGAATTATGCTTGCTAACCAAGGTATCACTGTACAGGAAATGCAAGGCTATTCCTAGCCTCTTTTTTGATCATTTTTGTCTTTGGTAACATCACATACATGAAGCAAGTGGTTGCATATGTGTGTGTGCGTATACATACGTACGTATTAGCATTTTTCTAACAAGTCAAATAGCTCTCAGTGAAAAAATATGTGGACATATATAAGTATCTGCTCATAGTGATGTCATGTATGTGCTTTTTTACTAAAGGCATTGTAAATATTTTCCAGTACTTTTGCAATGGGAGTGTATAGCTCTTTACGGAAGGTAAAAGTATAATCTCCATCTCTTGGAAAATTACACAATTTTCAATGACCATTTAGTCATACTTTTCTTCTGTGTGTTTCTCACTCACCTCTCTTGAAAATTTCATAACGAATGGAAAATCCTGCACCATGTGTTTCATAGTCAGAGACAAACTTGATGAAAAGAGATTGTCCTGAAGACACTACAGGGGAAGGAGCGATCTTCCCACAGAACTTTCCCCATAGACGTCCGTTTTCATTGTCTCCATCGATGACTTCTACGTAGTCATACCTAGCGCACGAACAGGAAGGGAGTCATTAGGGTGTTGAAATGCCCTTTTCATTTCAATTATTGAACAAAAAACTAAGGGGCCGGGGAAATAGCTCAGTAGAATAAACACTTGCCTGACAAGTGCAAGGTCCTGAATTCAATCCCCAGTGCAGCAAAATAAATAAATAAATAAAATAAAAGCTAACATTATCTAGCATAGTCTGTCAAAAAAAAAAAAGTGTTGTCTGCATTTGTCACTGAATTACACGGAGGGGAAAAATATCTCGTAAAATGAAATAATTAAAATGGACTACATCATGTCTGCGTGCATCATCTGGCAACCCAGAACTGTTAAGAATAATGATGTCCATTATAGTCACAGACAATGTCAGTTAAAGTAACCAATTAGCAAGAAAAAGAAAAATCTCATGAGCACAATTCTCTATTATTAAATTGTGTCCCTTTGTCTATGGTGGTGGGGTGTCAATACATAATGCTATGCATTCTTTTCAAACTGTGAAGTTCTTTTATGAATTCAAAATGTCTCCTTAGCTGGTGCTCTCTATGAAGAATACTTTGATTTCTGTGAGCAATCCTTTAAACATATGGCCACAGAATAATAAACAGATTCTTCACTATTTAACTCAATTCCACAAACTCCAGACTTCCTAGGGGGGGCAAAAAAAAAAAAAAAAAAAGAACCGAGTTCATACTCAGAGGGAAAACATTTGTCTACGAGCAAGCAGAAAAACAGCCAACAAAGGGTAACAGGTGAAATTAATTCAAGAAATGAGAAAACAAAACGTAGAGGATAAAGACCCTAAAATCTGTATGGGTCAAAACCCCCAGAGGCCAAGGGTACATGTGCACTCATGGGACTCAGGGCAGCTTAGTGTAAGGCCGTTTAGCACAAAGGGAGGCAGCACACTGGGAAACCATGGAAGTGGAGGTGCCCAGCTAGAGCCAGGAGCTGCTCCTCGCCGAGCTCTGCAAACCCTGCAAGGCGAGACTCGCACAAATGGGCCCCTGCGCGT
>NW_004524720.1:3350170-3409845 GCF_000260255.1 Octodon degus | reverse complement strand
GGTCATAAAACATAATTTATCCACAAGAAAAAAAAGTTTATTTAAAAATGGAAAGTAGGTTTGGTTATACCTACCAGTCTGAATATGTGAAGGAATATTATAGGAAAAAGAAATATGAACACTTGAAATCATCAAATGTATATACTTAAAAATTCAGATTTAATAATAATGCACAACAGAGACATCTGATAAAGTGACAATAAAATATTCTAAAGAGTATATTGAGATAACAGGTGTGCTTGAAAGCTTGTTTATCTTTAAAAGATAGAAGACTATCACCAAAAACTAGCATCCCCAAGGAAAAGAGAAGATTTTTATTTATCTGGCATTACATATTTCTTTAACTCTTTCTTTATTTCTTTCTGCTTCCAAGTCACTTATGAGCCAGAGAATCTGATTTATCTTCATTTTTCTCCTGGAACTGATATGAAAACATTATAACTAATTCATTTCAAATCTTTATTTCTGTGTTTAACTCAGTTCAAAGGTCCTGGGACATATTAATTTGAGGTGTGGTCCAAATATGATAGTCACATAAATTATATCTGGCCAATAAAAAGAAATCAAAGTGGGGAGAAATCTTCACACTGACCGATGTCATCTTTAACAATCCTCTTCAACTGCATGAGACCTATTCTGTTTACATAAAGTCCCAAGAGACAACTGCAATGATATCATGAGTTAGAGCAGACAGCTTAGACTCTCTAAATGAAAAAGGACATTACCTCATCAGTTAGAATTGTGTGCCAGCCTTGTGTATATCAGGAATAAAATAAAGCTGACATTGATGGAGCTACATATTAACATATATGCATTTTTCCTGTTGCAGCTGATATTTTCAGTAGTAACCACTTGGCCTGCTAACCTTGTGTCCCTTTGCAAAACTGGAAATACACAGAGGAACTGTTCCTTTTCAATACTTTGAGAGATCCTCTGCATTTAAAAGAAGACAAAGGAGGAGAGGGAGGAAGAAGATGAAGAGGAGGAGGAGGAAGAGGAGGAGGAGGAGGAAGAGGAGGAGGAGGAAGAAGAGGAGGAGGAGGAGGAGGAGGAGGAGGAAAGCATTAATGCTGAAAATCCTAGCCAGCTTTCATAGTCAACTTGGGGCAGCTGGAAAGAACACCATCTCTGAATTCATTAAAGCCTCCCAAGTTGGCATTTATGGAGTGATTCCTTTTATTGCTACTGCTCCATTGACAAGACAGGTCTGCACATTTTGCCCCACGCTTTCTTCCAATCTAACTGTGATCTGAACCGTTGGCTGTGTTTGGTCTGGCAACTGTGCATCCAGCTTCGGAATATAGGCTTTTTACTTGAATCTTGACATGGTCTGAATACTAAGTGGCCAGATCCTGGTTCATGTTGCTTTGCAGGCATACATCGGAGAGGTGGATCAGGCATTCTGAAGAACTAAGGCCATTTCAGGGAGGACCTTTCTCCAGGTATTAGAGAGCTTAGCTAATATAGTGCCAGCAAATTACAACTCAGAAAAATACTTGCATTTTAATTCACACATCCTCTGATAGTAAATACTAGGCTCTCTTCTTGGCAACAGCAAAAGATTTTTTTTAAATGGGGTGGGGTCTAGAATCCCTTCCCAGGCAGAGATAAGTCATTGCATAGTTAACTGCCAAGTTTAGGATATTGAATTGTTCAGGGACACTATAGCTACATTTGTAAATGTTAGTGTTTCCCTTCAAAGTACTGTCCAGGTAGGCCCCAAAGAGTATTATGAAGAATAATTCTTGTAAATACTCATGAGGGTGTATTATGCACAAGTTGGGAAGGAGAGTATTGCCAGGGAAGTTAGGGAAGCAGCTTGTGTCTCCCTCTGGAGTTGATACCAGTTCCACTCCGTAAGTTTCTCACTGGCAAACGCTGTGCCAGGAATGCAGCTGGTGTGCCAGCATCCCTCCCTGGAGACTCAATGTGTCACCACGGCAACGCACCCAGCCTGCATTGGCCTGAGGCCCAGGATACTGAGTTTGCAAATTTCGATCCCCCAGCCGGCTGCACATTGCTCTGTTGCTGCTGCCAGTGAGGCAAACACTGCAACATGCTGCCTGACGTGTCAGCCACTCCAGTGGTGAGGACAGAGGCGGGGAAGGTGAGAGGAAAGGCACCTGTTGAGCTCTTACTGGGAACCACTGTGCTCTAGCTGCTGGAAGAGAACCAGCAACCGCACCCGAGGATCAAATTCATAAAAACTGGAGAAGGACTGGGAAAGTAGGTTCCTCCTCCTGCGTGAGTCTCAGTTCTACTAACACAACACTCCAGGTGACAAAGAAAGCTGTCAGGATTGAAAAAGCAGTGACCTTCTATGCCAGAGTCCTGGTGCTGGGGGCCCCTGGCTATCCCCGCTCACATGTTCTTCCCATGTCCCAACAGGAGGTTGGAGACACAATGTGGGCTTTGAAAATATTCCTTGATCTAGAAATATTCATTGATCTTGTAGTCATCCTCCTGCTTCTTAAGTCTTTCCCTCTAAGCTTTCCCACTGCTCAGAAACAGTAGTAAGCAGGTAGGAGGACATTTCCTGGGAAGTAAGGGCAAGATCTCTACCTAACCTTTTAGCAATTAAAACGTGTTCTGCTGTGGTTTCCATCTTAGGGTGCAGTACCTTGAGTCTTCCCACAAGTGGCTCTGCCCTTGAATCCAAGCCCTTTGCTCCTCAGGCTCTGGTTTTCATCACCTCCCTGCCTTGCACTCCCCAGGTAGACCTGGGGGGTGGAACATTTTAAATCCTAATAATAATCAAAGGTTAGGTTTCCCAGAAGAATGATAACAGAATAAAGACTTCCTTCTAAAACTTCTGAAAAGGATTACTAGGGATTATTTTATTCCTTTGGAAAGGTTGAATTATGGCTTCAGGAAAATGGCCAAGTAGGGAAAAAGGGATGGAAAGGGATGAATGTATTTAGTCACTAAAGAGCCATTTCAGTCCTTTCATGGGTGTGCAGTGCTGAGCACACAGACAGAATTCTTTCCTTACATCAGGTTTGCTCTCACAAGAGCAAATGACACCTTGGTAGAGCCTGCTAACAGCAGGACAGCAAATCCTTGACAGAGCGTTGTCGGATACAAAGAGCTACTGATCCGGGCCCCCACCCCAGGCTTCAGGACATTCTCATGTTGTTAGGAAGGGGGTTTTGGGTGGTACTACTTGAATTGACTTCCAAGAGCTCTACCCTTGGGCACTGGCAGCATCATAATGGAGAAATCTGATACGTGACATCATACACCACAGTGAGAAATGATGTTGCCAACATAATTTTCACCTGCAAAACTGTGTTTCCGTGGATCTTTATTTATGGTTTATTTTGCACAAGGCATTGAATAGCTGTCCCAACTGAACAGCTGACCAATAAGTGCAGTGCTGCTGAGCCTTATCTCAGATCTGTCCCAGAAGAAACAAGATAGAGGACTTGGAGGTAAGCACACACAATGGTAACATTAGAAGTGAATCCATGGATCCAGCGATCTTGTGTGAAGTACGTCCCTCTTCAGTCCCACTTGCCTGTAATGTTCTGATCAATTTATATGAAAACTCTTACTATGGTCATAGCCTTTTAAATAAAAGTACTTCTTAGAAATCCACTCTAAGAGAATAATGTATATTTATATATATTCACATTGTGGAATATTATGCAGCTGTTAAAAACATGTTGAGTAAAAGGATTTTTTAATAATTGAAAAAAAGGTTATGTTGTAATTGAAAAAAGAATATACGTTCTTATAGACACTGTAATCTTTATTCACATGCAGACAAACCACTAGAAGCAAATATGTAAAGCTGTTACAAGTGGTGATGTCCACCACTTACACTTATGAGATTGTTTTTTATTCATTTCTATATTATTAAACTCTTACAATGATCTATATTCCTTATAGGCAAATAAAAACTATTTTTAAGAGCACTAACAATCTGTGTATAAAGTAGAAAATCAATACTTGATTGCTCAGTAATAGCTTTACACGCTTGGTTAGAAAATGCTATCTTAATGAAGTCTTATCTGTTTGCTGCCTTAAAAAAAACTATCAGATCCATGAGACTCTCTATGATTTTTTTTTTGGTACCAATGCTAAAATGAATCAAATCATATTTATTGATTTCTGAAATGCTGGATAATACTCAACATTCCAGAGTAACTTCCAAAATTTAAACTCCTGGGCTGTTGTCCGAATCTTTTTAAAATTATGTTTTCATACTTCCCTTTCAAGTTTGTTTCCATAATTAGCACATGATTTTTTTCCTTTAAAGTCAAACATTTGTAGAAAAATGGAGGCATCTTGGGATTGTAAGGGAAGGGAGCTAAATGAGACACAGACACTTAACTATCAGATGGTTTCTTTTGTTTGAGAAACTCAAATTGTATATAAAAGCAAAGTAAAAGAGAGATAATAGGAAACAGGGAGGTGAGATTTTTCTCACACAGGAAGGGGATCAAAAGACGGAGGGGAGGGAAAAAATGAAAAGGAATTAAGATTGCTCGTACCACTGACCCATGAGGAATATAAATATTATGAACTGCAAACATAGCTGATTAAAAAATCAAAGATTTCACATGTATTTCTTTTATCTATCTATCATCTATCTATCTATCTATCTATCTATCTATCTATCTATCTATCTATCTATCTACCATCCTACGTACACTTTATGTTTTATAAGAAAGATGGTGGGACACTAGTCTTTGATTCAGAGCTTTCATGGGTAGGAGAGTGGTTACTCAAGTAGAACTTGCATTTTCCAACCACTGAATTCCTGGCAATCTTTTTACTCAAATTCAGGTTTCAAATGAGTTGACTGAGACACCAAGTAAGGTTTGTGCAGTCTTCCTTGCTCCAAAATGAGCATAATTTCCAAAATTCAGGACTACTTGGACCCAAGCCAGTGAGTTATGAGACAGCACAGCTAGGAGAATGAGAAGATTTCTCATCCAACAGGGGCTGCTGGATTTACATACAACAGACCTCACCTGCAAACACCTGGACTGGCTATAAACAGAGGGTCCATGTCTCATGCCTCAAAACACAAAAAATGTTTGCAGAAAATTTTCTTAATGACATTTTGTTATGTCACTGCCTTTCTCAGAGACACAGCTATGGTTGTTCTTGAGGTCATCCACAGGCTTCCAAGTAACTTCTAAAAAACTCTCCAATGTTCTATAGTCCACCCACATGGTTTTTACATTATATGCCCTCTATGAAGTCAGAGAAAAGTTTCCATATGTATCATACTCATACAACCCATTCCCTAATAATCAAAACACAATAATGCTCACAAAGCTAATTTCATACACTAAAAAGTGAATCTTTAAGCATCTGTAATGTTTCAAGATCATAACAATGACTACAATGTCATTGAAACCATAGAAAACTGATAGTTAATAGGTGAGATACATCAGGTGCACAAGTTTATAGCCCCAGGAAATAAGGTATTACAAACATGAAGACAAAATATTACAGCAAAAAGTTTCAGGGAAATAAATTTAAAAAGAGATTGATCATGGGAGGGACCCTGAGGGCTAAAAATGCATCGTGGCTGGTCTAGAAGGAAAGAAGCAGAGACGATAGCACATAGCAGGAGGTAGCTGTTACTTTTCTGCTGCAGTGGAACGAATGATTCCTGACTTAGTGGTTTGAAGCAGCCCCAAGCATGAGTTGCAGTGCTGCGGTCCTGCAGCCTGGCATGGCTGGCTCTCTACCCTGGTGTCACAAGGTTGAAGTCCAGGTGTTCCCTGCATGGATCTCTCCCTGGAGTCCAGCATCCTTGCCAAAGCTCCCCCTGTTAGGGTGGAGCTCGGTTCCTGTGGTGACGGCCTGCAGACTCCCCTTCCTTGTCTGCTGCCAGTGTGGGATGCTCTCAGATCTCAGACAACACCTGCATTCCATGCAAGTGGTCCTCAGCATCTTCCAAGCCAGCCAAGGACTCTCCATCACCTTGACTTCTTCTCATGCTTGCTTCGAGAGTTTAATGACTTTGCTTCTTAATTAAGTCTACACAATTCCTTGGCAGCATCACTTCAATTAGTGTCAAATGAATAACTAGGAGAAGGTTGTGTGTGTACCAGGGGATGGAGACCAGAGGTTTTGAATCAAGCTCAGGTAGGTCATGGGTAGATCAGAAGCTGCAATGGGTACCCAAGGCAAGAGGGATCAATCAGCTTTGTACATCACCTCGTAGAGTGAACAAGAGAGGGGTCTAGGGTAAAGCAAAAGCAGGCCAGGGACAGGAAAGTGATGGCAGTGTCCATTTTTATGTTCTCATGTCATATGGGTTTCTGGGTTAGAAGCCCTGAGTCCACAGGCACTACTCACAAAGAAAAGGTAAGAGGGCTCTGGGGTTGAGCCATATTCTCCTGACTGAAGCAAAAAAAGAGAAATTCCAAGATGGCCCAAGGCACATGTCTAGAGACCAAAAGATAGTGATAACCTAATTTGAAACTAAATATATAAAAGAGTTCAAGACATGTGGAAAGTCATGCTCAAACATACATAATTTTAACAGGAAATATTTAGAGTATACTTTTTTATTTCTGAGGAATTTTACTTCACAATTACTTGCCAGTCTTTATTGGCAAGAAAGATTTAGAAAAAATC
The DNA here is from genome assembly GCF_000260255.1 of Octodon degus. Classification (NCBI taxonomy): domain Eukaryota; kingdom Metazoa; phylum Chordata; class Mammalia; order Rodentia; family Octodontidae; genus Octodon; species Octodon degus. The sequence goes on along the minus strand of NW_004524720.1, from coordinate 3,403,242 downwards.
TTCACATGAGAGAACATTTCTGATTTAACTCAGTGTGCAAAACCCAAAGATATATTTTAAGTGGAAGCTAAGGAACATCTTCCTTAAAATGACTATGCCCTAGAAGTGATAGAGTCTTCCAGTGTCAGCTTCCCAAAGTTCAAGATTTTGAAAATTCACATGCCTTTAATTACAATAAATTCAGTTCCCAAGAAAAAACTACCATCTAGAAGATGTTAACATCACTTACAACTTGTTCACCTCCTTATTTCATAGAAAATTTTTGGTTCTTGCCAATTTTCCACTTGTTCTCCAGGAAAAAAAAATTTCATAGGTTGTCACAGATTGGCTTTATTTTATTTCCTTCCTATTTACTTTAAATCTTATATTTTCTCTCTATAGAGTAGTCTCTCTGCTTGGTCTTTTATTAAATAATTTTATTATTAAATTCACTGAATCTCCTTCAAAATGACCCAGTGGAAAGATTTCTTGAATGGTGAGAATTAAATTCTAGTTCCTACACTGAAGTTCAGGATTCACTCCCAAAACTCTGATTAAATGAGGAGTCCTCACTACCAAGAACTATCACTGCTGTACCTGACCTGAAATGTCCCCTATGGGCTCCCATCTTTAAGGCTGGGTCTCCACCTTGGTGCTATTGGGTGGTGGTGGGCCCTATAAGAGGTGGAGCCTAGTGAGAGGGTTTCTGATCACTGGGGTGCACCTGTGAAGGTGAAGGAAATAGTGGAACCCCAGCCCTTTTCTCTTCCTCTCTTTTGCTTCCTGGCTACAAGGTGGGCAATTTTGGCCCTCCAAGTACCCCTGCCAGATGCACTGCTTCTCAATGGGCCCAAAGCAGTGAACCCAAGCCCTTATGGACACAAAGCTCTAAACTGTGAGCCTCTGTTGAACTTCTAAGTTTATTTACCTCAGCTACTTCCAGCATGAATAGAAAGCCCATTAATATAGTGTCCACTTCTGACATCCCACATAATGTCAAAGGGAACAATGAGGCAAAGAAGTGACACTCGGGTGTGTAAGCGTGTGTAAGTGTGTAAGACTGGATAACTGTGATTTGAATCGGATTTTCTGCATGCTCTGCCAGTGAACACAGAAGAGCCCTGGGCAGGTCATTTATCCTCTGGGAATCTAAATTGCTCACCTGTAAAACAGACCTAATGACAATTAATTTGCTGAACCAGAAGGGCATAATATACATAATGACCTTTGTCAAGGGTTGGTGTTTCCTTTCCAAGAGAAGCCGAAATATGGAAAGAAGGAAAGAGACAAGTAGGAAACTAAAGGGGGCAAATCTTTGTCTTCTACCATGTACAACTCCCTGTTCAAGAAAGTAGTCCAGGAAATTCAACCATCATTATATTCTGGGGCCAGGGGCAGTATCAGTTCTGGATGACTAACTCTTAGAATGTGACCACAGCACCATACTCTGAAAAATATTATTTTGAATGACAGTGGGTCTTGCCCCAGTACTACTGCCAGAAATCAACCAATTAAAGCCACGGTCAGTAATAGAGTTAAAGAAAGCAATTTATGTACATCATAGTATGCTGTTTTTTTTTTTTTCTAAACACTAAATCCACTAAGTGTTTCCATTGATGTACCGACCGATTTAATGGTCTGCAGTTGGACTGCTGCTATTAGCATGCAGGGCTGACTTCTCTTTCAGAGCCCCTATTTGCTATGGTGGAAACGCCAGGGAGCAACTTTCCACCTTGCAAAGGCTGGCTGTAGTAGCTCTGGCTTACAGTGTCACAAAATCATAATCCTCAAATTTTCTTTTTAATTCTTTGGAAAGAACAAATAAAGCTATAATTCTGTTTCAGACCAAGGGACCTAATGTGCTAATTTTAAGAGCTTAAAAAAATCCTCTTGATTAATTAGTAATTATTCAGTGGAGCTATAGGTAGTTTGCCAAACAAGAGTTGCAGGAATGAATGTTGGAAAATACTTTTTTAAAAAAGGCATTTTCCCACTTTCTCCAGTAATCAACATAGACCCTCTCCAGCACCAAATAGCCGGGATTATTCCCCTTGCAGTGGGGAAGTCCCTGATCCAGAAACCACCAAGCAACTTTCCTGAAAAAATGGGAAGAAGAAATTCCCAAAGAAAAATGGCTCTACTGACACTGACTTGATGGGTACTTCTACCTTTTAGTGACATCAGTAGTTAAAAAACGAAACAAAACAACAAACATCAAGGTTAAGCTGGAACTTGTGATGGGCCCTGGATTCAGACTCAAGCCCAAATGTGCTTTTCTTCTCGGCAGAACCTCCAGGTTTGCCCACAGTACAAGACACTAAGCTAAGCGCAGCCAAGGAACACGGATCTTTTAGATATAGACTTAATGTACTTATGATGCGGGAATGAAGGTGTATGAGAAAAATAGATCATGTCACAGAGAGTTTTCTTTTACTTCAATCCCTAATGCTTCTTGAAAGCAGCATGCTGTTTGCTGTGAATCACCTTCTAGTCTCATGCGTTGGTGGCTAAAGCATTTTTCTCTTTGCCATTTTGTCATTATTTGAAACTCTATGATGTCAGACAGTGGATGTATCAGCAGTAGACTTGTGGGCCACTAGAAATCTAGTTACTATCCTGGCAAGTATTCCATCTATGCCTCAAATCATATCCATCCCAAATCAATTCATAATGCAATGAATAATTTATACAAGGAGAAAAATCTCTGTGGACAGGTAATACTTCAAATGTGAACCTGGGCCCTTTTCCACATGATAGCATGCAAACTGCTGCAAAACCAAAATCTGAGGGTTGTTGACTATTATCTAAACACTTATCATCATGATTATTTTCTTTTCACTGATATGCCTTTCAAAACAAGTAATTCATTGGTGTGAAGCAAGGCTTTAACTATTTCTGTATTAAGAACAAGCTCATGAAGGAAGAAAGATTTTAATGACCTAGGTGGCCTCGTGATTTATAGGGACCTTAAGGAGTAATTGTGTGTTTAGAAGAAAGGCGAGCAGTGGCTATAAACATTATTGGTAGCCTAAAGAGCTGGGCACCATCAGAGCTAAGTTTAACCATATGACTACATAAACAGTCAGCCTGTGGAAATGGGAGCTGTGACTGCCACATGGATTCCACGCAGCCATGAGTATGCAGAACCCCCATCTTTCCATGTCTGTGCTGCTCAGTCTCCAAACAACATTATGGCAAGCTTAGCAGGGAGGAGAAGGACATAGGATCAAATTTGCAGGAATAAAATGTAGTATTAAGCGAATGTTCACAAATGCATGTTTCTCCCAAGCATAACATAAGCTAGAAACAAGGTATGAAATCTTCCCATCACCCCAAAGGCTCGGCTGGACAAGCAAGGCATGTGGGGAAAGGAGACGGAATGCTGTGTCTTCTCTTCTTTACTGTGATTAAGTATTCCAGAGCCAAAGGGGATTTGGCTTTTTTTCCTTATGAACAAGTACATAAGTGATATAACTTTTGGCTGTACTGAAGCGGTCTAATTTTTTGGAGTGTTTTAAATGTAGATGGCTCGTGCAGATTGCACACTGACTATAAATACAAGCTTCTTAAGGGAGTTGGTAGTGTGGGTAAAGTCTCAGGGATAGACAGAGTAGGCGGGCTTAATAGTATTACAAAATGTTTCAAGGAAGAAATACATATTTTTCCAAAATTATTAGGGAACCTAAAGTTCCTTCCACGAATAGCCACAATTTATATCAGCATAAAGCCTCTAAGATGTCCTACAGTCATGAAACCTTGATTCAACTTGGTATAAACCAATCTCATTAATAACAGGCCTTTTGTTACATAATATTTGTGGGTTTTATGTCCACCAAAAATCACTTCCTTCAGTCATCTGTAGGGAAAGGGTTGTACCTTGATACCATGACACTAAGTATCAAAGCTGGTTAAATGAGATATCCAAAACATAAATAATTTAGAGAGCTAGCCTAAATAATCCACTCACATATCTGTATCTTCCTTTCTGTCTTATCTAGTCTCCCAACCTATACGCAATTGATGTTCTGTCAGTTAATTTGCAACTATAAGCAAAGGAAATAGAGTAAAAAATGGTAGCTTGCATAGTCCAGTTTTACATTAAAGAAATGTGTAAATCAGGGGCCGGGGAGATGGCTCAGTGGAATAAGTGCTTCCCTGGCAAGCACAAGGGCCTGAGTTCAATCCCTGGTTCTGAAAAAAAAATGGTGTAAATCACTGGATCACTCAAGACATGCCATGGTTTGACCCCACTTGGTTGTTCTAGGGCTTTCCTTATCACGGCAAGAATGTGTTCATGTGCCTACAGTAGTCCAGATGACAGAAGACTATATTCAAGGTGAAAGTCTCCCTGATTTCCATTTGTCCAGGTCTATGCTTGTTACCCTTCCTTTCCTGGTGCATTTTTAGCTCTCAACAGTTTCAATTATAGTTTTTCATTGAACTTATTACTGTGAACAACTGGATGTTTTTGCTTCTTTTATAAATATGTTGTATTTCTCATAGAATATTATCCTTTTCTTCCTTCCACTACATGAAGTGTGTGATGTGTTAATTTAAAATTTGCAATATGCATAAAAGCAGAGGGAAGACAGTTATTAGACAAGGGGATGGGAGTCGGGAGGAGAAGGGAGTAAAAGGGAGGATAATAGTGGGGTTGGATCTCATCAAAATATGTGACATGCATGTATGAAAATATCACATTCAAACCCAATACTTTGTAAAAGTGTATGCACTAGTAAAACCTTAATAAAGTGAGGTAAAAATACCTTCTTGTAGGTATTAAGAGCTAAATAAAAGGTAGATAATAGGAAACAAAGAGGTAGACTGTAGAAATGAGAAGGAAGGAGACAGGAAAGTAGGGGAGGTAAAGGGAATTAAAAACGATTAAGACTTGATATGTCAGGCCAGGGAGATAGCTCAGTAGAATAAATGCTTGCCTGGCAAGCACAAGGTCCTGAGTTTGATCCCTGGTACCACCAAGAGAAAAAAAAAGACTTGGTATGTCTATGTACCCACCCCCAAGATGAGTATAATCATCACATATCACAGCCATATACTAATGAAAAGCAAAGGACAAAAATTAAGGAGCAAAAGAGCAAAGGAGCAAAAATAAAGCTCCCTCATTTTGTCCTAGTACAGAAGAGAAGCAATAAAGAAAAACTTAGAGAGGGAGTCAAATTTGCAAATGATGACATAAATTTGAGAAGACGGAGATAAATTTGGCGACCAAATCCCTTCTTCTATTCTGCCTTAAATGTCAGGAATTTAATTTGACTCAGTGCCTTGGAAAACTGTTTTAGCAACTGTTTCTGGCTAACCAGGTATAATGCAGGCATCTGAGGCTGCCTATACTTGGTAAAATGGGCTAGTTTCCTCTGCTTTATCGATGTGATGATGGGAATCAAGAATGCTTTGGTTTTACTAATTACTTAGAAATAAAGCCATAAGCATGAATACAATTTAGAGACAGAGGCAGACTAATATTCCATATTTTTTAGATGAGAAAACTGAAGTCCACAATGAGTTAATACAAGAACCAGAACTTCCCACATATTCTCATCAGAGATCAACCTTCACAGCTCACTGTTAGGAGACAATGAGAAGTCTTTAAGCTCATTAGGATCCACTTCTAGTTTGAGATGATTACCAAGAGATGGCTCAGCCTCTCTCAAAATCCTATAGGAAGTTTGGCATGGTGGACCCACAGTCCTTGAGCTCTGTTTAGTAGAGACAGGAAGAATATAAATTCATGCCCAGTCTGGGGAACTTAGCCACTTACTGCACTCCTGTGTCAAAATAAAAAATAAATTTCATATGGAAATGTACCTCAGTGCAATGGTCTTTAATTCCCAGTACTGAAAATAGTGCATATATATTTCCAAGGCTCTGGAAGCTGTGTTGGGAATCTGCCATGGGGGAAGGTGTGTGGTTAGAACTGCATTCACCTCTTCCTTCTAACTGCCTATACATCTTTCTTCTCCCTCCCTTCCTACACCACCAACCTCCACCATTCTTGCTGCTTGGGGACCAGGAAATCTAGAGGTAGATGCTTACTATGGGAATAAATCCTCCCATCACTCTTTAGAGAGGGGTTTAGGGCAGAAGGAAGGGCTTGGTCCACGTTGGCCACAGGTGGGACCAAAGAACAAGGGGCAAAGAAATACCTGGTCGACAGCCAAACATAAGCATTTCCCACATCTATTTTGAGAGTTGGTTTTCTGATGCCAACGCAAGAATTTAACTTACTCTGCTGATTTTTCTTCTACAAACTAAGCATGCCAGGCAAGAATTCCAAATTCTGGACAGAGAACATTCCTATTTTTGTAACTGTTTAATTTGTATGTTGGATTTTCTTTCATTCCCTTCTTCATGCTACTACACTATTTCATGCCAAGTCCTGTAGTTGTCTTAACATTTTTTATGTGTAATATAGTAAGACTATTGCTTAACTGTAAAAATGCCATTGATTCAGAATATCTTTCTTAAAGACTCACATTGTAATAATTGTCCTTCCCAGACATAGGCAAAATACCCACTTTCACTAATTAAACACATGTGTAATCCTCATAATTTTTAACCTTAAAATAGGCTTTTGTAAATTTAGAAGACATATGGCCTCCATATCAATTGCTTACTAAAGAACTCACTACAGTTATTCACTGACTAATATATACTCAGAAACATAGGCTAACAGTTCAAATACTACTGACTTAGCAGTCATTAAAAATAATAACCCCAATTTGATGTTTTTCTAATTTTTCTTCTTTAAAATCCAATGTTTTCAAAAATTCTCTTTAATGGCTGACAGACATGTTAAACATAGGCTGTATAAATGTTGGAATAGTAATAATATTGATCTCTTCAATGGATTTTTTCTGGAAAAAATGGAAGAAGGCTATTAGCAAAAGCTTTGAATTTTACTCCTGTTATTAAGAAGGAAAATATTCTTAAACATGTATGATTATATATGTAATATATATAATTTTCAGTGGAAATGGCTTAAATTTATGCTGCACTATTTTCTGAAAAGCTGAGAAGGATTTATTTTACAAGCTTGAGGAGTGAGCAGGTAGCAGGTATCCTGTTACTGGTGGTGATGTCTTTGCAGCAGCTGTGTCCCCACTACCACTGGAACAGCGAGGCCATTTTGCTAAGCCTTTGGCTTCACAGGCAGTTCTCTACTGAAATGACTCACGCATGGACTCCATAAACTCTCAAATTCTCTACACAGAAACCCAAGTGCCTGGAGTGGGATGAACAGCATAGTGATGGTGTAGAAAGAATGGCTAACATCAGGAAGTCAGCCAATAACAAATGCTAGAGAGGCTGTGGAGAAAAAGAAACCCTTCTCCACTGTGGGTGGAAGTGCAGACTGGTACAACCACTATGGAAAGCAGTGTGAGAATTCTTTAAAGAAAAGTCATGGGCCAGGGAGATGGCTCAGTGGAATAAGCGCTTCCCTGGCAAGCGCAAGGGCCTGAGTTCAATCCCCGGTTCTGCCAATAAATAAATAAATAGATAAATAAATAAATAAATAAATAAAAGCCAGAGTTGAAGGTTCCATTCAAACCAGCTATTCCCTGCCACTCTCTGGGTATTTTACCAGAAGAAATGAAAACCTCATACCACAACGATATACATGCGCCCATGTTTACAGCAGTGCAATTTGTCATAGCTAAATCCTGGAAACAACCCAGGTGCCTATCAACTGAAGCATGGATAAAGAAAATGTGGTATTTTTACACAGTGGAGTTTTTGTTGTTGTTGTCTGTATTTTTAGTAAGCGTCTATAGGTTCTCATTATATAGATAGGACTTGTAGTGATCTGCCTGTGTTCAGCCTCCCAAGAGCCGGGATTACAGGCACAAGCTACCATGCCCAGTCTCAATAGCTATTTCAGCATGCCCTGGGGGTGGCGCCGTCATGGCACGCCAGGGATCGAACCCCAACCACTACATCTGCCTAAGCAGGTGCTTTAATCTGCTGAGCTATTTGGCTGGCCCCAAAGTGGAGTATTACTCAGCTACAAAACAGGATAAATTTGAATCTTTTGTCAGTAAATGGATGCAACTAGAGAACATACTTTGAAATGAAATATATCAGACTCTCATGTGCAAACATCCTGTTGTGTTCTTAGTGGGAGAACCTGAAAGAGAAAAATGGAATCTGAAGGGTACAATAGATACTGGGAAAAGGGAATGAGAATGAACTTATTCAAAAGGAAAGAGTTAGTGAGTTGAGGAGAAAGACAGAAAAGGGAATAGGGGAAAGAGATTCATCTATGTATATAAGCAGGATATTACTGTGCATTTCTTCTGGTGTATGGAAAGGAGCAGATAATGCTTAATTTGTTTTGTCTCCTGTTTTCAATTGTTGGTACTTTTTCTTTCTTAATTTCTTATACATCTCTTTCTTTTTTTCTTTCTTCCAATTTTGCCTTCATATGTCTGGTATGATGAATAACTGGTTGAAAGACAACACTATATATTACAACAAATACTTGAAATTCTTATTACTTTGTTAAGTGAAATTCTGTATCACTTGTAATTTTTTCTGTGTTAATACTATTTTGTATTGACATAGTGATGATGTAGACAGTGCTGCTTCCTCTTCCCTGGACTGAACCAGGAATTCAGAAGATGATCAACAGTTTGGATGCTGTAGAGAAGGTAAAATATGCAGATGTTGTGCCAGCTAAAGATGATCTGAGACTCTTCTGTGGCCACACGCCTGCACAGCATTGGGAGCCTGCTTTGCTGTTCCCCAGCTTTGCGATAGTCTCAGTGAGAGGTGTGAGCTCAAGCTTTCCCAGGCTCTGAGCAGTATGGTACACTTCCTCACTTCCTTCTTACTCTAGCCCACATTCTGAAGAACGATTCTTTTTTTTTTTTTTTTTTTTTTTTGCGGAACCAGGGATTGAACTCAGGCCCTTGTGCTTGCCAGGCAAGCACTTATTCTACTGAGCCATCTCCCCAGCCCCACATTCTGAAGAATGGAACGGAAGCCAAGTACAGTAGCACATGCTAGAATCCCTGTTACTTGGGGCTGATGTAGGAGGAGGATTGCAAGTTTGAGCCCATACTGGACAACTTAGAGACCCTGTTTTAAAATAAAATTTAAGGAATGGGAACATAGCTCAGTGGTAGAGTCCTTGCCAAGGTATACGGAAGGCCCTGGGTTCAGTACCACACACAGACACACACACAACACACCAAATACACATACCACACACACATGTGCGTGCACACACACACACATATAAAAGAAAGCCTCAACTCGAGGTCAGTTGTGTGAGTCTATGTCCCAAGTCCTTGCTCAGGTACCTACCATGCGTGGGATGATGATCAGTGCTCCCAAAAGGCAGAGAGTGGAGCACAGTTCTTATGTGCTTCACCTAAGGCAAAGGGCACAGGATGTTCCTAACATTCCTTTTCTAGAGGTTTCTTTTGTCTTATTTCTGCTTATTCAAATTTCATTCTTTCAAAGCTCAGCTGTGAAGCTCACTTTGTGATGCTTTGCTTATATTTAGGCCTTTCTAAATATTCTTCCCCATGAACTTGGGAAACCCTTAGTTAGACATTGGGAACCAAAAACTGCAGTCATGGCCTTGAACAGAACACTATGCAATACAACAAATACTGTCAAATGCATATTATTTTGTTTAGTGAAACGACATCATTTGTAACTTTTTGTATTAACACTATATTGCACTTTCTTTGAAAAATAAAAAAATAAAATTACCATACGGTCAACAGCAAGCTGCATCAACTGTGGCAATCCCATAAGACGGTGTCACTCATTGCTGTCCCAGTTACCTTGGATTGTGCAACTATGGTCCACAATGTCCACACAATGACCAAACAGCCTAACAATACCTTTCTCAGAATATATCCCATCCGTAAGTGGCACAAAGTTTGTCAAATGTTGTATAGGAATTAGTTCTTAAGTATGTCCATCATGTATTTATTCCCCTGATAAAATTTATACTTAAGGATAGGTATGTGTCTCTGTATTTTGCTTTGAACCTTCCATAGAATTAGAAATAATAGTGTTTCCCTGGAATGAGTATATGTTTATCAAAAAAAAAAAAAACTACAAGAGAATCTTAAACAAACATTGTTTAACCCAGGGAATCAAGATTTTGTGCTTCTATTTTGAAGATTTTTAAGCAGAGTCTTGGAAACTGTTTACGAAACAGTTCTGGAAAAGAACCCCTTATACCTTCTACAAATCATATGAACTACTTCTGGGAAAACTAAAGATGCACCGCGTGTGTTGCTTTTGTTCCAATTACACAAAACCTTATTAAAACAGCCACCATGACAACAACATCTCGTCAGAAAAGTGAGCCAAATACTTAGGGGCAAGGTCTCAGCTAGACGTTCTGGGATTTGGGTAGCAAATGCCTATTAGTGATAATAAGTATTACGTCTATAAATCCCTAGGTGCTTATGTCAATCCTAACTGGTTCAGTTTCCACAGGTGGAACGATAGTCCTAATGAGGACCCTTTCTTCACAGTTTCTGCTTAGAAAACACAATGTTTAGATTTCAGCCAATCCCTGGTAGTATTGTAGACAAGGGTAACAGGTACACATAATTGAACTGAAGAACTGAAATTCATTCTTTTTTTTTTTTTTTTTTTTTACAGAAATCTGTGCTTTGTGGAGTCTCAATTCAACTGACATTAATGTGCATTAGAAACATGTACAAATGGTAAGTTCTGCCTAATGAATCTCTTAATTATTTTCTCCTTAATGTTTTCTCCCTGCATTTTTGCTTTCCTCTACTTCTTCCAATTAGGCCACAAGCATCAAATGGTTTCCTCTGTTCTGTCTTTATCACTCATCCTGTGACTACGCTATACAAAACTCACCCTCTTTAGTGCATGAAAATAAAAATCCATCACCACTTGAACCTAAGGTCAGCATCTTACTGAGGCCAACACTTCTGGCTGTGTCCTGGCTTCTACATTTGAATTTCAAATTTTTATCCACAAATGCTCTTCATCTCCCTGTGAAATCCAAAGCTCAAGGAAAACAGTGTACGCTGCTCCACAAATTTTTGTCTCTCATACAGCTTAAAGATGTAAGTTACAGGTTTCATGCTTGCATTTCTCCTTCTGTACTATGTACCTTTCATTGAATGGGTTGGAAGTCCAGGAATTACTTTGCAACCAGAGGATATATATGCCTATGCAGGATAAGCCTAGATGCATGTATATTTGTGTGTGCCTGACAAGCATGTCTTCTAAATGCAAAAGGTTACAATCTTATCTGTCTATGAAAGTTTAGTTTACAAAATAAAAGATTCCAAAGTTGTGCTAGTTTGCACAAAATGGTACCATTTGAAGTCATTTTATATGCCTCATTACTAAGAGTTTTATCTAGCGCGGCCACCAAGGCATAAGGGGATGAGTAAGACCAATCCTGGTTAATCTAAACTACAGGTCTAACAAATGATTAATTCCATTCGTCAGATGATTAGCTCGAGTAGTGAGGTCACAACCCTGTCAGTCAGTAACCGGCACCTAAATTCCTTAGGAGAGTTAAGGAAACTCAAACACACCATTTTAAAAGCCAAACTCAGGGCAACTGTGACAGACCCTGTATGCTGTACCCCACTTCTCAGAGGAGTCTGGTTTCCAGTTTTTGTTAAATTAGTCTCATATCAGTCCATATTTGTTTAAAAAATGTCGTAAGTCTCTTTGGCTTGTTCATGCTTCAATTACCTCTGATTATTATACCAAGATTCATAAATGAGATATCAGAGTCACTCGTATTTACTGGGAAATGCTATTGAACAAACGGAAATCCAGTTTCAGAGCAGACTGCAATAGCCCATCAAAACACCCAACAAGAGAGGAAGTTGGCCTGGAGGTGTGCTGGTCCATTGTTAAAAGCAAGACAGCATCTCACCTAATAATTTAAACATGGTCCTGTGGCCTGACATTTTTAATGCTTTCTTGATCACTTTCTTCTGGCTCTGTGCTTTCTTTGCCACTGTAGGGGGCATGCATAGCGGGTTATGCATTAAATACCAACCCTTATTCTGCCAATAGCACTTTTAGGAGGGGAAAAAATGACTGGGTACTTTTATAAATAGTCACGCTGTAGGTGTCTGCAGAAAGCAACCTTTATTTGGGGCTTTTAAGAGCTGCCTGCATTTCAGATACAAATCAATCTATAAAACTACCAAATTCAAATTTTTCAGCTGTCATCTGGGCAGTAAGTTTCAGGCACTTTGATATGCTGATTTGACAGCTTTGTCAGCACAAATTAGGAGCTCAGGCTTAATTAATACAGTTATTGGGTGTTAAAGATCAATTTAACTTGCACAATCCCTACCTTATGTGCCTGATGTTTCACATTTATGTTGTGACTCACTACATTTGGATTATACTAGAGGGTTAAAAAAAAATGTCTGCTTGGGGCTTGGGGCAAGGAACAGAAAAAAACACATATTTCTCCCATTCTTTGTTGCTTCCAAGCAAGAAAAATAGAAAGCCACCGTAATTTGGAGGCAAGATTCTACCAGACAACTACATACAGCAGCAACCAATTTGGTACTAGACAGAAATGTGTTGTAGAAACTTAGACATCATTGAGAAATTAGTAGGAGCACAAATGGCAGATACAAACATAAATCTCACAAATAAAAATACAAATAAGCTCAACAAGACAGCAAATTCACTTATAATAAACATTTAAAGCACAGATTATAAAAAAGGTAATTAAATGAGGGAAAATTTAGAGGAGCCATTGACATCAAAGGAAATTGAAAGTTGTTTGGTTACATAATCGTATTTTCCCATCTGGAAACCAAGGCCCAGGAGGGCTGGTTGGAGAGGTAGTTTTCATGTCTAAAGACTGTGTCTTCTGACTGCTGTTCTCTAGTACTGTTAAGCAGACTTCCCAAACATGTTATCTCACTTGTATCAGTTAAGGAAAAAAGCATCATTGAAATTAACTCCCCTCTTAGTTTTTCTTAAAGAACAGTATTCTGCAATGTCGATTTCTTGCTTGTGGGTCTGCTTCTACTTATCTTTCTGGTGGATTTAGAGGAAAACTATTTTTAAAATGTTCACTCACAACAAAATAGACACTTTCAAGGATTCTGATGGACTTGGTTCATGTTTACTTCCAAATTCAGGTAGAGGGAAGTACAATTTCTATGCATGAACCACGGCGTTGACTTTGACATTGAAGTTGAGTGGGAATAATTATGGTATTACAGGACTTGAAAGGTCCCTGAGAGTTCATCTGCAAACCCTAATCTAGTTCAGGCAGATCTGTGTCTGTCCTGCTTTTATTTATTTATTTTTTTTTTGGTGCGTGTGTGTGTGTGTTTAATAATTTTGTTGGTACATTTTAGATATACATAATGATAAGGCTAATCATAGCGAATTTGTACTTAGGCATGATATATCTTGTTTCTCTTTTCTTCATTCCCCTCTACTCCCTTTAATCCTTCCCCCTGTCCTGTTTTTAAAACCTGTCAAAAAAAGAAATTCCACAGCCTCCCTCGTAACTCATTCCTGTATTGCATAAACCCTACATTGGACAAGACTTAAAAGACAGCTCCAATCCATCTTATTTCAGTTTAAGACTGTTTCCTATTGCCTTTAATTTATTTAAATGTACATATCAAAGTATACTAAAGCAACTAAATCTGTTTTTGTCCCAGAATATAGCACTTCTGTTCTTGATTTCTTTTAGATGAGGTCAGAAATGTTTATATTAACTTCCACACAATAATCTAGCAGGGACTTTTTCCAGGCTCTTCCTTCCCAGGAATATTTTTGGCCCAGTGAACTTTAATGTTAACATCTTCGAGGGCAGGGGAAAACAGAAACAACGTGCTTCCTTAGGATCAGACAACTTGCATGCACCATTATATTTTTAGAGTGAAGATGGTGATTTTCTTTTCATGAGTATGATTTATCCCAATATACTAGAAAAAAAGAAAAACCTCATGAGCCAGACTCACACAGAGGAATTTTGAGGGCATCTTCTTGAAACCCTAAGAGTTGCAGATAAGGAAACAGATCTTATGTGTTACATGAAAGTCTGAATGGATAGTAGCTCAGAGCAAAGTCAGTACTAGACGCTGGAGTCCCTGTGCTGAGTCCCAAACGCCAGTCACAATACTATGCCTCACCATTCAGGAAAGGGGAAAAAACAAAACAAAAATGTTCATTATGCCTGAAAGACTAGCACTTGCCACCTAACAAAAGCATGTGTATGTTCTCATGACCCACAACAATTCCTTCAAATGCAGCTTGCTTTCATAGTAAAAATACAGCAATCTAGCACAATTACTCCCAGCTCTTGGTAATCTGTGGAAACTTAAAGAGTTGATTCTGGGGCTGAGGTGTAGGCTAGTTGGAGAACACTAACTTAGCCTTCAGGAGGTCCTAAATTCCACCTCTGGTCCACAGTGTTGGTCTCATAGAAGTTAAGAGTAGAACAATAGTTATCAGAGACCCAAGAAAGGGGTGTGAAGTCAGATGGAGAAGGCTGATCAATGGCTAGGTGCTACATTAGGGTTGGACATGGGCAAGAGGCTCTGATGTGCTATAGCACTGTGTGATGGCTACAGATAATAATGAACTGTACTTTTCAAAAAGCTGGGGAAGTTTTTATCATACAGAAAAGATAAATGTTTGAAGAGATGGATATTTAACCTGGTCTAAATATATTGATATTATTTGTATGTATAGCTCCAAACATGATGTAAATATGTCCAAACTTCATGGTTTAATGTATCAATTAAACAATAAATTCAAATAAACAGAATAAAGTATGTGGCGTTATTGCTATACTGTGGCTCTGTAACTTTTGTGAATGTGTGGATTTCATACTTATACACCCAGTGCGCATTCTTTTGTTCTCAAAAATCATAGCCTGCATCATGCTTTTATCTAGAACTTACTCTGGGACAACTCAAAGAAACCAGTAATACCAATTAAGTACATTCTTTTTCTTTCATATTAGCACTGAATAATACCATGTATGAACAAGTTCATTTAAATGGAACTTGTGGGCTTTGTAATCTCAAATGAAAAGCCATGATTTCCTTCACCATAAGACCTTTACATGTGTATGGTTTTATACGGTGAAAGGTCCTGGTATCTCCACAGCCTGAGTAAGTGCTGAGCTGGGAAAGCTCTTAGGATATGAGAAAGGCTCTTGGCTTCCTCCTAATGCATGTCAGTCCTCTTCACAGAGTGGCTGTCTTTACAGCGTAATGCTTCAGCCAAACCTATGTCTAATCCCCATGCCGAGAGGTACAAAGGGGCCATTAGAGGATCTGAACAGTAATGAGGAAGAAAGGGACTAATGCCATTCCCATGAAATCCTGAAGGGCTCCCTGTGCATAAATGAAGCTAGAGAACCCATTTCCACTTTGTACCTGAGCAGTAACAATGGCACTAATCGAGTGCCATTTCCTCAAAGCCACTGCTGCCAATACTGTGTGCCAGCAGGCCGGCCGCTCCGCTGAAGCAGACAGCTGTGATGGCGGGACCTTGGTCAGGAAGCTGGAGCACAGGGCTCCAAACCGACTGTCTCTATACAGGCAAAGGATGGAAACCTACCAACCTCTCCCTGCCTTTGTTTCCCAGTCTGCAGCCTGAGGAAATTGCACAGAGGACCTCGGAGGCTCCTCCATTAACTCCGCAGCCCGATGCACTAACGGCAGTATTGAGCCCTGGTTCTGCCGCGGTCCAGAGCTTCTGGTGTACCTTGATTCCGTGTACAGGATGTGAACTTTTTACAGTGGATCTTAAGCTGGGCATGCAAGTGTCTGGCAGCTACAAAATAATTAAACATGCTTAAATTTTCATTTGGATTATCTTTTACAAACAGTGCTGTGAAACTGACAAACAGTGGTACATGAGTAACTGGAGACAACACTAAGCAGTGAAGAACTTTGCATTACAAGATTTGACCCCCAATGTTTTATGTTGGGGATCCACCAAAAATTGGCGGGTTTGTCAGTCGATAAAATAAATTGAACTACGAGAGAAAGCAAAGACAATGATAATGGCTAAAAAGGTGTTTATTCTGCTAACACTCAAAGGAACTAAGTTGACAGTAAATAAAGTTACTTAACAGGAATTTTGTTCTACCAAATCTTCTTCATTAAACCAAATCAACCACATGATCTGGGGATTTGGGGCTGGTATCTGTGTTGGGATCAGTGTGCAAATTCACTCTGCTTTATTTGTTTTATGGGAATACAAAGATAAATAAGATCTGAGTGAATTTTCAAGTGTTCATAGTAAGTAAGATTATAATAAAAATGATTTACAACACTGAATATCTTTGGGAATGGGAATACATATATATATATATATATATATATATATATATATATGTTTTTTTTTTTTTTTTTTTTTTTTTTTTTTTTTTTTTTTTTTTTTTAACCAGGAATCAAACTTGGGAACTTACACTTGCCAGGTGGGTGCTGTGCCACCGAGCTATATCCCCAGCCCTATTTCTTAAATCTGAGAAACACTTTTTTCTCTTCTCCTGAATCCTTGGGCATTTCAATGAGGGCAGGAACCAGTAGCCAGGCAGGAAGGTCTGTTTGAAGCCAGCTGCCTCCCGGTCCACGGATCTCACTAACAAGTTTGATTGTTCTGGAACTCTAGGATCTCCTTTTCTTTGAGTTACTTTAAGTGGATTTATGAAAAAGGACTCTTTTCATCTAATGCCTGCTCTTTACACCCAACCAGCCCAAAGCCATCAGCAATGCTCAGAATTGACTTTTTCTTTGATGAAGAAAAGGACAGGAGTTCTGGATACAGACGGAGTAATTGGGCGGGCGGATTGGGAGCAGTAGTTGCCCCAGTGGAGGCCTGCGGGCTCCTTCTGATCTTACAGTTGAAGAGGGGGCTTGGATGATTGACAGCTGTGTGCCAAAAGGCTCTGTACCTAGTTGCTTTAGGCAGCAGTCAGTGAGTCCTTTGGAAGGCCCTGGGCCACCAAGCCCAAACAGGCTTAGCATTTCAGTCTTAATAATCCAATTTAAACGAAGAAAAACATTTTCATTCAGCACTTCAAATGCTCTACAAATTGATTATAAATCACAAACTGGATGCCAACACAAGCTGTAATGCAGACCAAATGCTAAACACAGATCCCTTACTGATGCCACACAATTGATGGGAAGAGCAGCAAGGCCACAGGCCACGCACCCCATTGTAAGAAGCCACATCCTCGGGAGCGGTAAAAGTTTTCCTTGCAGCCATTTGCCATGAACTCTTATTTCAGTAGATATAGATAGAATATACAGATCCTGGAACATTTCTGAGGTCTCTGAAATTTTGCTTCTAACCTGATGTGTTAAGGATCAAAGAACAACTGTTCTGAAGAACCTATGTTTCCTTCAAAGCTTTGGTGGGACTCGAAGAACAGGATTCACAGGACTTCCCTTCCTGGTTGATTTGGTGGGATCCTGCAGCTAGAGGAGCTATGTCCACAGGCCCTAGGAAATCAGACTCTTGGATGCTGAAGGAAAAAAATTCTTGGAATTATATTATCCTCTGAAAATGAGTGCCATGTTTTCTGTTGATAATACATTCCTTGCCTTTAGCTCGCAGCCGGAATTGAGTTCTCCTGTTAATCTTGCTCACATTGGCAGGCAGGAACATACACCACTATAGAGCCAAGCAGGTTTCCAAGAGCTCGGCAACCCTGGGAATACTGTTCCAGTTGGTGAAAGGGAAATTACAAGAGAGCATGATATTTTTCAGTGCTGGTCCCAGGAGCAACGTGTGAAAGTCACAGTAAACTTATTCTACCCTGGGTGACCTGGCACTCCCTGAGGGGCAATCAGAGATGCAGGAGGACCTGTGTGGTCCCTGCCCCTCTGGGGCTTGCTCGCTGCAGGCAGATGTGAAGGACAGGCCACACACACATTTGGTTGGCTCTTACCTCCGTGAGCCCTTGCCCATTTGTCATGGCTGCCCTGTGCCCTGAGAAATGCTCTTGAATTCCCAGCCTCGGCGTTGAAGGCCCCATTTAATGTCCTCACTGTACATAGTGCTTGAGTTCTTAAGGCCTCTAAGTGTGTGTCAATTCCTGGAAAGCACCACAATAGCACCCATCATGGAGGCCGGGGCTCTGTAATCCCCTCTTGGCTGGCTGGGCGCTGCACTGACCATGGTGGTGGAGTGGTGTTGGCAGTGGAAAGTCCTGTTTTCAGGCACTGGTTCCACCATGTCAAGTTCTATATTCTTAGGCAGATCTTTTAATCTTTTGATTCTTTGTTTGCTCTCCTGAAGTATGAAGATGATCGTATCTTGCAGGGAGCATGTGAGGATTAAAGATTATATTTACACACAGGCCACCACACAGACTGTCAACACCACAACAGTTATAGCTGGAAAATTATACCAAGTCTAGCTGGAATAGTGCCAGAATGTAAATTCCATATTCTTCCCACAAATCACAACACTCCCTGTCACCAATCCCAAGTACTACCACTACTACCTCCTACTTGTTGAGCAATTCACTGTGCCAGGAACTTTCCTAGGTACTGCTGCTACATAATCACATTTTGGATTTCAACAACACCACAAGCTATGTGTTATTTATTTATTTATTTATTTTTTATTTTTTGGTGGAACCGGGGATTGAACTTAGTCCTTGCGCTTGCCAAGGAAGCACTATTCTACTGAGTCATCTCCCCAGGCCCTTGTGTGTTATTTTTAAGTTCCACTCTGTAAAGGAAAGCAGTGAGGCTGTGTGAGGTCACAATGCCCAAGGTCTCACAATAAGTGGCTGACCCTGGGTCTGCTCTGTCTGACTTAAAAGTCATGGCTCTGAAACTCATGCCATACTTTTGCTGGGGGAAGGGCTGAATCTACGCCATGCCCTTCCCTCCCTCAGAGCCACCAGCTCCCTGAGTCAGGATCCCATCAGTCCCACAGATGACATGCACCATACCAGGTATGGGTTCAAATACCTGGCTATGGATGTTCCTTGTGTTCTGCATGCCAGCATTGTCTCTGATCCCTGCTGAAGCAAACGGTCTCAGCACTGAAGTCCAGGATGCCTGGCTGAGGACCAAGTCTAGATATTTTTTTTTTTAAATTGCCGCTGGACTGAACTCTGAGGGATGTGCACTGTGAGAATCGAGTAGATCTCAGCTGTCTTGAAGCCAGAGGTTCTGACAGGAATCACTGTGTCACCCTGCTCCTCCCATCTAAACTCTGACTTATCAAGTGCTCTTTACTTCTTTTAAAGACAAAGCGGGCTGGTGAGATGGCTCAGTGGTCTAAAGCACCTACTTAGAACAAGCTTAGCAAAGCACAGGGACCGCGGTTTGATCCCCCAGCACCACATGCCAGCCAGCCCCGCCCCCTGGTGGGCTGAGCTGGCCACACACACACACACACACACACACACACACAAAATAAATAAATAAACTTAAAAAAAATGGATGCCCTTTAAAAAAAAAAATAAAGACAAAGCATTGCTATAATTTGCATCTGGAATGTCCCACCTTACATTAACACTACCGTCATTGTGGAATCCTCGGCTCTTCCTTTTTCTCTCTCTCATGACCCAGCCATGAAATGAGCAGCTTTGACCTACCTTGCTGTGATAGCTGCCTTACTCAAGCCCAAAAGCAAAAGCCCAACAAACTGTGGTTAGGAATCATGCAACCATGAGCCAAAGTAAACCTTCTATCTTTGTAAGTTGATTACCTACAGTCTTTGTTACAGTAACAGAAAGCTGAATAATACATTCACCCAACAGGTGGCTTCTATAGCCCCCTTCAGAGCATGTGCCACAGCCTGGCCTTCTTGTTGACTATATTCCTTTCCCTGGGGCTTCTGCATGTTCTCTTCTCCAAATGAGTTGAACAAAGTCCTCAAGCAAGAGGCTGTCTGCACAAAAAGGAACACAAAGATTCTATCACTGGAATAAAAAGAGACTACATTTGGGTTATGTATGCAGAGTTTTCAAGATACCCAAGAGGCACTAAGTTGGGAAGGTTTAAATCTCTCTGTTTCACTCCTATGTCCTAAAATCACACTCAGAATTTTCCTTTTGGCCTAAGTCTAAAGTTTGGGAGGTAAGTAGAACAAGGCTGACCTTTGGAGTGGGATTTCCACAAAATAAATAAACTGGATGACAGAGTACAAAAGTTACAAACCTCTTTAAAATGCCATATGCGAGCAACTTGTACACAGTCCATAAATATCACCTGCTGGGTGGAAGGCAAGGAGGCTGATGTGGAATTCTGTGCTAACGCATTTTCTGCAACACTGAACCATCTGGTCATGACAATTTATTCTCTAGTTGGCAGAGGCCTACAGTGATGAAGCACATTACTGTTGGCTTCTCTCTAGCAACAGAGGAGCAGGGCTCACCCAGGAGGACGGATGTAGAGCTGGGGCGGGGGTGCAGCTCAGCTGTTCATGGGCAGCTGCAGGTGCCAAGAGGGGCACTGAGAAATTAAGGGGGTGGGGCTAGGCTATAGCTCAGTGGTTGTGCTTGGTATGAGGGAGGCTCCGGGGCCACACCCCAACACATAAAATAAAATGAAACGAAATGAAATGAGGATTTCATGGAAATCCTCATTTCACAAGTGAAATTTGAACAGCATCACCACCACCGCTAACATCATCATCATCATCATCATCATCATCATCATCATCATCATAATAATTTTGAAGTAAGAAAAATAGTTGCTTTCATAGTAAGGCCGAAACTTTGACCCTTTTTCAGAGAGGCTCACAAATCATTCTTAGGGACTAAGTGTAGAAAAGGCATAGCAAATAGAAACTTCGATCTTTCTTTTTTTTATTTTCAATCTTCTAAACTTTATTTTTTT
Organism: Octodon degus; assembly: GCF_000260255.1. NCBI lineage: Eukaryota > Metazoa > Chordata > Mammalia > Rodentia > Octodontidae > Octodon > Octodon degus. Next base: position 3,382,411 of record NW_004524720.1, on the reverse strand, counting down.
AACATTTAGTGTGTGTGTGTGTGTGTGTGTGTGTGGCCAGCTCAGCCCACCGGGGGGGCGGGGCTGGCTGGCATGTGGTGCTGGGGGATTGAACCGCGGTCCCTGTGCTTTGACAAGCTTGTTCCAAGTAGGTGCTTTAGACCACTGAGGCATCTCTCCAGCCCCTATTTTCAATCTTCTAATTGTTAGTTTGAGGATAGTTAATTATATTTTTTTCTAGCTTTTATTTCCTATAAAGGAAGAAAAAATTTTAGAGTGAGAGAAGAGGAAAGATATGAAGAAAATATGAAATGAATAAAGTTCAGATTGTTTTTTCCTTCAAGTAACATAAAGTGTCTCTACAGAAAAAAAATTTCCAGATTTCCCCAAAGCGAAGAATAACGTGACACAGGAAGCATAACCAGAAGAAGAAAAGTGGACTAATGAATTTATTACAGCAAACATGCACAAAAACTAGACATGTTTTAATGTCATTATCCTCTCCCCATCCAACATAAACCTTCCAATTATACTTTTAATCAAGAGCTCCTTCTAACGTGGTTACTTCCTGTCCTTCTGGGCTCCTATGATATGCAGTTTCCATCCTGGGCTCATCCTGTTTGGCCTCTCTGCCCAATGCTAAGAGGCTGGCCCACAGCCTGCCAAGGATTTTCAAAGCGCAAAGTCTGTAAACAGGAAAGATTTCCTCTGAGGTTGTGGGCCCCGCCTTGATCAAAAGGCGGCCACTGGTTAAGGGCCCTTCTCCCGCATTCCCAGTCATGAGCATCTCGTAGGTCAGACACCCTCTTGAAGGCCCGGTGACAAGGTATCCAGAGTGCCAGGCATCTTGCCAAGAGGCTAGGGGCCACACAGATGCTAAGGAGTGCTTGTACCTCAGAGGGGGGTCTGGAGAAAGAGCAGGATGAGCAGATCAGACTTCAGTTCACACTCCAAGAGGGGGCACAAGAGAGGTGCTCTGGCCAATGTAGGTACTCAAAGTTTGGAAATCAGAGTAACAACCCTTAACAAAAAACTGGTTTATTCCTGTGGTTAGTAAGTGGCTTATTTCTGAGAAAAAGAGCACATAAAATCATTTATTAGTTGGAGACATCATTCCACATAAAAGTACTGGTTATGCTTCTTTTCCGGGGCAACTTTGCTACACTAGAATTATAGCTCTTATTTTACAATCCAGGTAATCTTTGTCTACGACAGGTAATCCTCCCTGTGGGATTCACTAGAAACCACCAAATGCAGGCAACATCTGTCCCCTACAGTCACATATTCTGCACTCCTTTCAAGTTGGTCACACCTGTCTTTGAACAGGATCACGTAAGGGCTAAACAAGGGAGACATCCAAGCTTATCTTTTATCACCTTTCCAAATTGGAAAAAGAGACCACAGTGTAAGAAATAGATTTTAGAAAGACTTGTCCTGTGTAGGGCTTATCTAGGCAACTTGTCCCTCTTCCCACCCCCTTGTAGCGTAGGGCATTGAACACAGGCCTTTGTACACGCTAGGCAAGTGCTCTACCACCAAGTTATGTCCCCAGCCTGCAATGTGTATCACCCTCAGAACTGTGAGCATTGCTTAGCAGGCACTCAAAGACTGTCTTCTTCCACATGCTGTCTCATTATTTGGATAAGCTCTATCTTCTAAAATAGATGATACATTTCTAAATCCCCAGGGGTTATGATACAGTTCCTTGTCTCTCCATTTCACACCCTGTAGATACTAACAGACTCGGTGTCAGTTTCAAGGTTAAATTCTACCTGATTTCATTTGCAGTTGACAAGGATCAGGGCTTTATTTTGTTTTAGCAGGGAAAAGAAAGGATGAGGTCAGTGCTTGCAGTCTGCAGGACACACACTCTCAGAGTCTCGGTATCAACTTAGAAAATGTTTTATTTGCGCTTCAGTTGATAGCAGTTACCAGGTGGAAAATATCTGTTGGTAAGTCCTGAAGCCCCCACTAACTGTAGCCCCTTCAAGGACAATAAACAAGGAATTATCTATCTTTCTCTACCTACTACCACTATGCCAGTGACATACAATGTGCAAAATACTATCAAATATATATATATATATATATATATATATAATATTGTCCAGAATAACATTAGGTAATATTTGCATAATGATAGCAAAGGAAAAAGTGAAGATTCAAGTTTTTGTAAATCTTGGTAATCTGTTTTTCCTTCAAGATATAAATGGGGATTCAATGGAATCGTATGAGAAAGCAAGAATTTCCTGTGTGGTACTTCACTATTCTTTGAAAATAACTAAATGTAATTTGATTAACACTCAAACAAAGGCTAAATAGTTGAAAATAACTGAGACACATTATAGTGATTAGTTTCAGAGTGGATCCAAGACACGTTCTCATTAAAATTCCTTTTAGTTTGGGTCTCTAGTGCCTCTTCTCTCACTGATTTATTATTTTCTTTTGAACAGATCTTCTCCCATAGAAGTACTATAGTGTCACTGTAGCAAAGGCACGAAGCTGAGAAGTCAGGTAAAGAAAACAAATGCTACCAGGTGACAACCTGGGAGGCCATCTGCCTTCCAAGGCTCCTCAGGCGGCCCCTGCTACCCTGCTCTGTGAAGCCCTTCATTCTTTCATTTATTTCCCATGGTTACTCACTGTCACCCTGCTCTTCAGGATCCAAGGTGCTGACACCCAGGGACACAATGATTGTCCCTTGGTACCCATTCAAGTGATATCACACAATTCAAACCTAGCTTTGACATTATCTATGTCTTTCACATTCCTTGGAGAGTTGAACAAAATGACCCCAACTAAACCCCAACTATGTGATGGGCACTCAATAATCTATTTCAGTTAATGTACAGATCCAGTTTCATCTAGGTTTGAGTCTTCATAGCCATGCATGGCTGTCTTCTCAGATGGCTCTCCTCTCAGAGGCTGCCCATTACTAGAGCAGAAACAGAGTAGATAAGCACACACCTTCAGCCTAAGCAACAAAACCCAAAAAGCAAAAGCCTCTATTCAGCCAGATTGATTTAAAGTAGGGTAGACAGTCAGTGCACTCTCTAGAACTAAAGAATAGCAGAAATGGAACAGTGTGTGCCAGTGTGTCTGGAAGGCAACAGGACAGTGTTGTGTAACATGGCACTGGGCCATCCATAGCACCCCAGGAGAGCGAATACAGGAGGAGTGGGATCCTCCAGGAGCTTGGTGCTGAAGACTTGCTGCCATATATTTAGGTGGGTAACAACTATAAGCGTGTGCTTAACTGCATCTGTACAAAGGGAGCTGGTGAGATAGCTCGGTGGTCTAAGCTCCTGCCTAGCAAGCAGGAGCCAGGTTCGATCCCTGATAACACATGTTGCGCCAGCTAGACACTGAAACCAGGCCTGGTGGTATATACCTGTAATCCCGGCACTGGGGAGGCTGAGACAGAAGGATCACTATGAGTCTGAGCTGCATAGCAAGACCCTGTACCAAATTTAAAAAAAAAAAAAAAAATCTGTCCCTTTCAAGTTATAACTGCAAATTTTGAATTGGGATATTCCAGGAAAATAATATTCTATGAAAATCAGCAGCAGCCAAATAGCTCAGTGGATTAAAGTGCCTGCAAGTAGGCACAGGGACTGGGGGTTTAATCCCTGGGCCTGCTGTGCTAGCCCTACCCCTGGAGCATGCAGAGACGGTGACTGAGACTAGGTATGGTGGCACGTGCCTATGATCCCAGCTCTTGGGAGGCTGTAAACAGGAGAATCACTATGAGTCTGATCTAGTAGTGAGACCCTGAACACCCTGTAGACCCTTACCTAAAAAAAATACAGAAAAAAAAAAAAAAAAGAAAATCAGCAGGTTTATCACAGCATATGAGAACCGGAAAGTCTACCCTATGGTCCCTGTCTCACCCCTGAGAATAACACAGAGGGACTCAGAGCCTCTCTGGAGGTCTTCTACAAAAGGGAAGACTCATGGTGGAGCAGATGATGTCAGGAGGAGCTGCAGAGCTGAAGAGAGGTCAGGCAGGAGAGGGGCCATCATCCCGGAAATCTATAAGACCCAGCTCTTACTAAGGCCCTGGCGGTGGACAAACCACTCACTGTGCAGTCTCCAGTATCCATCCACCAAGGAGGTCAGAATGCAAATCTGGCATCTCTTCTGTGCTAGCTGCCAAACAGCATGACTGTGTGTGTATACATTCTATACATTTTTTAAAAATTGCAGGATGTCTGAAAGCTTATGATGATGGAAACAAATTTGAGGCCTTGCAGTAAAAACTTGTTTCTAATCAAAAATTTAATTCTAGTGTCGTGTGTGTGTGTGTGTGTGTGTGTGTGTTTGTGTGTGCAGGCAAATTGTTGCTTGTATTAATTTGCAAAGGTTAAATTCACTTTTCCCAACTCTCTGCTACTTGCTCCGGCTAACCTGTGAACCCGACAGCTTATTATTGGAAGAGAGCTGTGTGCATGGAGTTCACTTTGCTTCTCCAACATAAATAAAAGAGACAAGAACAGCGAGCATAAAAATCACTGCTGGACTCAAATGCAGTGTTTACTGAAGCAGCTGCCTTTGGATTTTAGGGTCAGCAGTGTGTGTGTGTGTGTGTGTGTGTGTGTGTGTGTATGCATGCACATGTGTGTATGTGTGGACATGTGTGCTCATACATCGATGTAAGATACAGCAGTTGCTAAAAAGAACTTTCTTCAGCTTCTATGTTGACACAGATTCTGAATTCAAAGCATGTTTAGAAGCAATAAGGGCACAAGGGGTCGGTTAAGCAACCACTAAACCACTCACACAATATGGCAAAACATATTTTATGCCTGTGGTCCCTTTACTTGTTTCCTTAACAGATAATTGCCAATTACTGATAGCATAGTGGCCTGACTTAGGAAATTATGTTCATTGCATTTCCTTTGTGTTTTATATGTACGTTAAAGGTAGTCAATGTGGAATTTAGCAGCTCTATAAAGGGTCGCCTAAGGAAAAGCAGTTGTACACTTAACATCTGGGAAAAGCAGCTCCTATTGAGGAAGCTTACATGATAATAAAGTTCTTTTCCAGAAGATTTTGTTTTCCTTCCAGCTCAAAGCTTTGTTTTCTTAGGAATTATGTAGAAATGCCTGAATTAATAAGTAGTTCAGGCTTTGATGGAATCAATATTGGATGAGATGCACTTGCATACATGGATGTGGCTACTTCATGGAAAACAGAGCTGATTTCTCAAGAAAGCACATGGAGAAAACTCAGGGCAGACCTGCCACTGCCAGCCAGAGGCAGAAAGAAGCCTGGCTTTCTAGACTTCGCTGTCCTCTACACAAGTTGAAACAACAGGCTGATTCATAGCTTCCTTGCTTAGCTTCCAAATTGCTTTGCAACAAAAGCAGGTTTAATCCTTTCCCTGAACTATAACAGGATCTCACACAATCAAATATTTGTAAAGGGAATGTTGCAAATATGGCCCCCCAATTCTGGACACTCACAAATTCAGCTATTTCCCAAACCACCACTAGAAGTCTCAGTTAAGTCAGAAGTCAGACCAAACCTGACTACCTGCCGGTCATCCATAGATAAAGTTTTATTGCAACCCAGCCACACTCATTTATTTGCCTGTGGCTTATGGCTATCCTAACACCATAATGTACGAGTTGAGCAGTTGACATAGAGACTATTTTGTCAGCAAAGCCCACAGTATTTACAGTCTGGCTCATTTCAGAAAGTGTGTTCATTCTTGATTTAAATATACTTTTTGTTTCAGCAAACCCTATTCATTTCTTTGAAAATGAGGTAGTTTTCATATACACACCACCAGCCTCTCCTATCCCATGTGTTACCCATCAAAGCAAACTGGTAGTGTGCATGGAGAGTCTGAATGTGCTCTACAAAAAGAAATCTCTCCTATAAAAGTCCCCTAACATAAAGATTGTTGTACCCAGATGTTCATTATTTGCAATTATTTATGCTTCTGGATATCTGAAAACATTCAAAATCTTCTCAGAAGCCTGAATAAAAATTATTACTTTGAAAAGAAAATGTGATTTACTATTATTTACAAACTATTAGTAAGCTTAAAATATTACTTAAAGTATAATTTTAAGAGATAAGGGTAGGGAAAAAGGCTGCTTATGAGGATAATCTCATTTTTTAAAAAATATATGTTTATTTCTCAAATACAAAGAAAATAAGCAGAATAAGACTGTGTATATAAAAATATAAATAGTTGTTATCTTGGAGTGGTGCAACTATGGCTGATTTATTTTCTTATAGTTTTTAAATATTTATGTAAAGGAAAAATATGTTGCACAGTCCATCTCACGTAGGCAATCTCAGGATGTGTGCATGTCTTCCACAGGTGCTTACTGGGAACAAAGTAAGAGATGTCCCAAAGCACAGAGAAAATGTTTTTTAGAACTTTTAAAATGACAATGACTTTTACAAATGTTTTAGAAATGATTCTGTGGAATACAAATGAGGTATGATCAAAAATACACTGAGTGCTTAAATTCAAAACTTTCATACAATAAAACACAGTGCAATTAATCTCCCTCAGAATATTCCCCCTCACTTTGCATACACTTCTCCCGGCATTCTGGTCACTTTCTGAAATAGCTGCCTCAGAAAGCAGCAAAGAGGTTGGGATGTGCCTGTGGGAAAGTGGGGGGTAGAGTGTTGGGAGGGATTAAAGACAATAAATACTCACTTATTTTTTAATCACTTCTTGCATTTCAGATTTCATTTGAAATGAAATAAACCTAAATAATCATCATTGGTCTTAGATAACAATGCAATTTTAAAATGCATTTCTGGTAACATGTATTTTCACTTGATCTTAGCCAAAATGGCAAGAAATTGGTAATATACATTTTCTTGAGCATTTTTCATGTGTAAAAGAAAAATGTCCTTATTGAATATTAAAAAAAATGTTCTACATCAAGCTCTTTTCTGTCATTCTGTGTTTAATCTGTTTCCAAAGAGGCCACTTCTGCCTATGGGTTGGAGATGGTGGACCTGAGGTACCTGGGCTTCTAGTTTCTCCTCAGGCCCACAGCAGACACCACAATCTGTTAGGTAACTGATTTTCAAGGCGTTTTCTCCAGCATGATACAGATGACCACTACTAATCAACGAGTCTTTCTTGGAGTTGTTCTGCAACATGTTTGGCAAGTCAATTCTGGTCTACTCCTTCCCTGAAGACCGAAACTGTCTTATCATCACTGAACTTGATCATCTTGATTTGGAAGCAAAAGAATGTTCTGTGTACATTTCTTTCAAATCCAAAAGGGTCAAGGGACTTGTACACATGGTCCACGTTTCTTCACAGACATTCGCTCTCTTGTCCGAGGATGCCTCACCTAAGACCTGACCAAGACTATTTTCTCAACTGGCCCCACGCCCAACTGCTGAACATCTTAGTCCAAAATTTCTTGTATTTCTTTCTAGAATCTGATACCATGATCCTTATCCCTCTTTTTGAAGTTCTCACCACGAGGGCTGGCGAGATAGCTCAGGAGACTAAGCACCTGCTTAGGCATGCAGAGGGGCCAGGGTTTGATCCCCCCCCACCCTGGTCACACTGAGGGAGCCAACAAGTCCAGGCATGGTGATGCACACCTGTAATCCCAGAGCCGGAGAGGCTGGAAACAGGAGGATCGCTATGATTCTGAACTGTGAAGTGAGACCCTGTGCCCAATACATTAAGAAAGGAAGGAAGGAAGGAAGGAAGGAAGGAAGGAAGGAAGGAAGGAAGGAAAGAAGAGCTCACCACAGACACTCTTCTAACTCTGGCACCTCTTCAATTCTCCCTTGACACCCAGGAACTTGGTATTTTCCATCTGGTTTCTCTTCTGTCTTTGCACCCCATTCTAAAATGTGCCATCAATTTCTACAATGTCAGCCCCAAGTCTGTAACTCAGTGCAGGCAGCTATGTGTAGTTGCCACTGCTCAAGAAACACCACAAAACGTCTGAAATACAACCCGCTGTCTTGCTTTATTATTCATGTAATACCTAGTACTTGTTATACCAGACCTGAAAATGGCCATGTCCACTTAATATCCAACACCCTGTCTCTGTCTCTGCTCAAATGCTATCATTGGTCAAGTTCTTCTATGTCCCCTGAGGATGTCTTTCCTTCTGTTTCTACTGCTGTTGGTCTCCTTTAGGAAATGACTACAGTCATTAATGAGGGACGGTGATGGAATGGGAAAATATTCTACTCATTTAGTTACTAATATTTATTGAATACATATTAGTTTTGGACCTTAGAAGAAAAGATTTCCTAGTTTCTTTTTATCATTTCTGTAGAATTTTTGCCTCTCACAGTGACTGCCAAGACAATAAACCAGTGCCAAAAGGGAGCAGTGGAGTATGGGGTCCTTAGTAAGATATGGGTGCTGGCACCAAGAACACAGGGCTTATAGTGGACTGGGGAAGAGAAGGGTTGCCTGTGCACAGGCGAGGAGGACAAGACCTGAAGCAAGGATACGCAGGGAGCATAGGCTGTGCAGAAAAGCTGGTCACGAATTCAAGGTTAAGTGGTGGAATGAATTTAGGAAGCGCATGGCTTGCCTGGGGGCTGCAGCTCCAGCAGAGGGTTGAGGAGAGTGCACCAACATCCAGGGAGAGACTGGCAGTTCAGCCAACAATTGCCTCAGCCAGATGTTTTTCACATACATCTTGTTTAGAATGAGATCCAGATCCCAAGGGAGCCCACCATGACACTGCAGGTAGAGATAATGAGGATGAGAAAGCTGGAAGGGGCTAGAGGGGCACCGAGGACTGGTGCTGAGGTAGCAGAGAGGAAGCAGACATGCTCTTCCTCTCTCGTCACTGCCTGTCTAGGATAGAACTACCAGAAAGGCAGGGAATGATGTGTTTTGTTCACAGACCCATCATTAAAACAGCAATTAGCACATTCTAGGTAGACAACAAATACTCACCGAGTGAACAAACGAATGAACGAACGAACGAACGAATGAATGGGATGGAAAGCAGCAGTTAGAGTTTTCTGATGAAGAGTTTTGGTGTCTTGAGAAACAAGATTTGGGGAAATGCCTGAATCTCTTCCAACTTCCAAGTCTGGGAGTTCTGAATTTATGACCACATGCATTTTTTTCTAAGTGTATGTTATGATGAATGTTTAACTCTGAACTATGTTCACCATCAATCTCAGGGCTTGTATAATATTCGGTATATAAACAAAGCCTTAAAGCAACATTGATAAGAAACATGAAGATTTTAAACCTCAAGGTTAGGCTCAGGAAGGATGTAATAACAAAAATAATGTGGGCTGACAGTTCAAATTCTTTTGTCCTGGTGTTTAGAAATACGAGGCATTTTCCAATTAATGCTGGGAATTGGCTAAATAACTTTAGATGTTATCCCACCGTTGATCATTTGCTTTAATGACAATATGGCTCAAGAGGACGACATAGAAGAAAAAAGTATGATTATTGTGTTCATTCGTGGCAGGTCCTGTTTACATTTGCATCTTGCAGGACTTGGCGTTTATGCTTTTTCAACCATTTCCATCTGTACCAGAATCATTAATTGGAATCTTCAACCTTGATTGGTAACACAATCTGTTTAAATGGCTCAGAAGTGCCTAGCCAGATGTGCTAAGGCTGCACGTAGGACACCAAGTGGTAAACACCTTCCTGTCCTTGCTCAGCCTTTGGTAAGGCCCTTTGTCTGCAGAGATTTTTGGCTGTTTCATTGTAAAATGGGCCTGGTACATAACATAAACAATTTCCCTAGGATGTTGAGTTAAGCAGTGGTTATAGGGAGCTTTGAAATGATGACGTGCTATCGATGTTAAGACAAATTATGAAATTGCACCTTTGCAAAAAATACTATTGTGGGAATAAATGAATCTGAACATTGTATTTATGGTGTGATTTGCCTCTGAAACAGACTATTCATAATGGGCCTCAGCAGGCGACGACAAAGTGCCATCTTATCTCCTGTTGATAGACCACAATTTCAGAAAATTATTTTTACTGAATACGCTCCTTAATTTGAGGCTGTTTTACAAATAGATACATGGCTTATTACATAGTGCTCGCTGCCTTGGAGACAGAAAGAGTGAGGTGGGATTCATTAACAAAATCCTTGTTGTCATTCCTTTGTATTTTTTCCAATGTAATTTCTATCGTTTACAATCTAATTTTAATGTTTTGTTGAACAAAACATAAGGTAAAAGCTAGTTTTGCGTTTGCGATCAAATCCAAGTTTAGGTTAATACTTGGGTTATCGAAAGCATATTGTATTAAATTACACCTCAAACTTGCCTTGCAGCACCTCTCCTTTCAAGGCCCAGCCCCTCATTTCCAACAACTGCAGATGAACCACAGGATTCCACACAGTAGAACAGCAAGTAAGAGCCACATTCTCCTTCTAAATAACCAGCTAGGTACATGAGGCGTCTGTTCTCGATGAGAGACTAGACGATTCCTTGGAATGAACTGGGTCAAAACCAAGTCTAAAATGTCTAATACAATTAAGGGGCAGGAACCTGACATAAAATATGCTGAGAGAGAAGACTAGGAAGGTGGGCCATGAATGGAGAGAGGCTGTCCAAAGGGAGCTAAGCTGTAGCTAGATAGCAATAAGAGGTTCTGAGATTACTAGTGCAACGTATAGTGCAAAAAGCCACAACAAAGGATTCTGGGTGGATTTATTGTAATGAAATGATAAAAAGGAGATGGAAATGTTCATCATGATTTGAATATTACACAATGTATACATGTATCAAGATATTACACTGGACCGACCCCATTAGCATGTACAATTTCTATGCTTTTATGTATCAGTTAAAAAATAAGGGCATTTTTAAAAAAAAAGAGAAAATAATACAAATGGAAGAGGGGCAGGGGTTGAAAAGGCAGGAATCAAGTAGCAGCTTGGATCCAGGGAGGAAGAAAGCAAAAACTGGTCTTTGTGTGTGCATGTGTGCATGCATGAGTGTGTGTGTGTGTGTGTGTGTGTGTGTGTGTGTGTGTGTGTATGGGGGTAAGGCAGGTTGTGAAAAGTCAGAGAAGTTCCAGAGATCAGGCCCAGCTTAAATCACCATCAAGACATTTCTGGAACATGCTACACAGCAGCTGGCTTCCGTAGAAACAGAGCTATCTTCTTTCTACTAAAGCTCCAAAGGCTAGGAGCTCCTTCCTTTTGTTTCACAGATGAGGAAACAACTAATGAGGCTGAGTGAGTGCTAGAAGAGTCAAGATGAGAGTGCATGAGCATCACCCCTGAAGGCTATACTGCTAACTTGCTCAAAAGACCATGAACGTGGCTGGCACAAAGGGGAACCAGTGGAGGGCTGGGCAGGATGCACATCTACGCTAATCTTCCATCACGGAAACCAAAGTTCAGTATCTTAGTCATTCCACTCTGGGGCCGCCAAACGTGTGGGGTGCTGGAAGGAGATAGAGCACAGAGACGCCTGGAAATATCTCAGATAAATAAGTGAGAGAAAGAGAGAGAAGCAGCAACTGACAAGAAAGATAAAAGCTTGTGTGGTGGCTGAAGGTACTCGCTCTTATGGGTCTAGTCATACAACTGCCCATGCTTTGCCTGTCCTGCTGGGCTGATGCTGTGACACAGGACCTTAAGAACTGGTTATAAAACACTGTCACGGTTGCAGACCTGTGAGCAGGAGGGGTGAATGTACCTGCCATCATCTTCTTTGCAGAAGGCTCCCTATAGTCACCCTTGGGCTAGTTGAGTCGCTTCTCCAGGACAGTACTTTTTCCCAGGACCCTGCTTGGTATTTCTCAAATGGGATGAATGGACATATGTGCACCATTCTGTAGAGCTCATGGCTGGGGATACCTTCTCGAAGGGAGAAGTTCACTGTGTGCATCGACCCTGGCAGGCCTGCTGTGAAGTTCACATGTGCATACACCAGAGCTGCCAGCTGGAACGGAAGAAGGCTCTCAGCGATTTGTGTTAAATTTATGTAAAGGTGGTTTGGATAGGAGCCCAGATATGAATACACAATAGACAAAGTTTACAGAATTGTGACACCGAGTCCCAAGAGCTGCGGGGATGTCAGAAAGCCCTCAGCAATGAGCGCATGTGCCTACAATGTTAACACACTCTGCCTCCCACTCCAAAACAAATTATGGAGATAACTGCAAGACAAAAGGAAAAGCTTTCAGCTGTGCACTACTGCTGCATATTTTGGGAGATTAAGCTAAAGTTACTCATATAAAAGGACTCAGGCTTTTAAAAATAGAGCTTTTTTTAGAGGAAAAATGTAAATCTGACTCTACTACTCAGGAAAATGAGGATAGTGCCATGTAAATAAGAAGTATAAGTAGCATATTTATAGTCTGAGAAAGATAAAGCTTAGTCCAAAGAGATCCAACTTGATATTCATAGTGGATGAACAAACTGGAGAAGGCTGAGTGGTTGTCAGCAAGCTGGCTCAATTCAGCAGACACTAACTGAGCAAATACTACAGAAAGCATTATGCTAGGCTCTGTGAGCATGGAAAATGAAATGCGTGCTTCTCTGGACACAATGTCCATGTTTAGGGTGAATGTTAGAAGAATGTGAATGACTGTGACAGAATACACAATGTCATAAGACACATGCGTATCACATCAACTTGATTTCAGAAGATTACAGAGCATACTTAGTTGGATGGTCGTCATGATGATGGCTTTATGAAGAGAGTATCATGTCAGATGAAGCTAAGATGCTGTGCAGCATTCCAGCAGGGAGGCAGCTGTGTATGTAGAGTGGATTCTTTACACACCCTGGAAGGAAACACCCTGAACATAGCTTGGGCCTGGAGAAAGCAGAGGTGAGTTTGCTGGTCGCCAAGGTGACTAGTTTCATACAGCACCCCCACAAGGAATACTGGGCAGCAGGTGGGAGCTGTGCTGGGGAGGTTGAGAGGCAGTAGGCAAAAGCCATGAGACAACAAGAGGCGCTAGATGTTTTTAAAGCAAGAAGCAAGAAAGCCCCTTTAGAAAGGTAATGCAGCAGCTGAGGGGAGGAGTAGGTTAGAATTAGAATTTTGATAGTAGTAGCATAAATGTGACAGAAAAGGCAAGAGATAGACTACAGAAATGTAATTTACAGACCTATAACATGGCAAGATTTAAGAGACTAACAGGAATCAGGACATGGTCCAGAGTCTCAATTTGAATAACTAGGAAGTGAAGAATCAATAAAAGAAAAAGAAGAGGAAGAAACATGTGCATGGGAGAGTGTCAAGTCTGACTTTTCATGGGACATGGTCAATCATCCCGGTAGTCGCCATTATCCAGAAAATATCTGGAAATCTGAGTGTAAAAATCAGGTAAGACCTAGGGTTGGCCAGAAATTTGGGTATTTTCTGAGACAAGTGGCTAAGACCAAAAAGCTTATTCTAGGAAGAAATAGTCAAGGCAGAGTCAGAATCAGGCTGAAGCCTCTATTTTGGTGTCGGAGGAGAAAGGAGCAGTTGCGAAGTAGGGAGGAGAGCAAGATGGAGCTTAGGCACACAGGGCAGGGTGCTATCCAAGGAGGACAGGTGCAATTAGGGCTAAGCAATGGCCACCAGAGAGCACATGGAGGATGGCATTTGAGCCAGCGGCTTCTGTCAACCAGTGGAGACAAAAGTCACGGTGAAGAGAGTTGAGATAGTGGAGCTCTGGATCACAGCTACCAATGTCAGCATCTTTGGCAGTAGTAGGAGGTGGGAGTTGTTTAAAGGGTAGCAGGAGCCAAGGAGGATTTCTTTTGTTCAGAAGTAGGAAAATCCTACAGAACCATTTAACCCATGAAGGTTGACAATGGTCCCACCAAAACCAAAACAAGACATTTCAAATGAAAACAGCACCCAGAGTCCTTTTGAATAGCTGCAGATATAATTTGTGTCTCAAAAGGCCATTCATGAGAGTGGGAGGGGGAGAAAGGACTAGAGCAAACTCTGTCACCATTCCAAGGACCCTCCTGCAAAAATACTCTTTGGTGTCCTCACTGACAATTCTGTCACTACCAGGAAATTTGTCATAACCTGAAATGGAGGAAAGAAATGGCTAGGTCAAAGGACCTGGAACTATAATAAGAGGAAGCAAAGGGTAGAATGGGATGGATCATCAGTTAAAACATTTATTTGCCCAGTTGCTATTCCCCCATTAATTTATGCTACAAATTCCATGCATTTCCTCCTGCCTGGAAAAAACCATTATGCCATGAGATGGGCAGACTGATTAGGAAGGACCGGCCTCCCTAGGTGCTACTGATTCCTATTTTGCTATTTAAGAATGGGCTATTTACGAGCTCTGACACATGGAGAAATCATAATCATGTTATCAGATTCCGTACACTGAGATAACATTTTGCATGAGACTTTCCAGCAACTCCACCCATCTAGATTTTTAGGAAGTTATAACATAGTCAACTTCTTATAAGAACGTGCAGAAACTCTTGTAGGCTGTAACGACACTGAATGTCTGCACTATGGCTATGGGCAGAGCTCTTGAAATATTTCTAAGTGTCTCCTCCTGAGGATGTCGATGTTATTGTTTACAGTCTGACCTTATTTTAAGGAACAAAACCTGCGGATGCACTTCCTGCTGTAGTAATACCTAGGTTTTGTTTACCATTTTTGTCTTGTATTCATGAGACACTTCCACCTACAGTAGTGCATCGACACTGTGTTCCTGAGACCAGCAGAGGAAGGAAAGCCATGCTGCTTCTGGGTAAGAAGGGAGCAGATGAGCACAAGTTGTGTCTAGGCGGCATCACTCAAGCAGACCTGAGGTAGGCAACCTGGCCCCAGTGACATCTTCCCAAATGATGCTGGTTGACATTGGCAAGGTGGCAGTGTGAGCTGCCTTCACGCTGCCATTCGTGTGATTGCAGGCCAGCCCAGGGGACCTGGCTCCTGTCTCACAGATGGGAATGCACGGCAGAGAAGCAATTATAACCCTGCCCTGATTCTCACCAGATCCCTTTGCGCACGGAGCTGCACACATGGTCCCCTGATAACCAGGAGTCCTCGTCTCATGCTAATGAACCAGCATGCACACCACGCAGGATGGTAAGGCAGATGGAGAGCAAAGTGTAAGTGTGTCTTGGAGGACAGGGCTAATATATGCTTCTGTCTTTTGGAAGTGGTGGGAACAGAATTCAGGCCCCAACTACGCTAGGCAAGCACTCCGCCCCTGAGCTACACCTTAGCCTTGTGCCAACATATCTTGTTATCAGGGAATGTTCACAGCCACGGACAAAGACATTGTCACTAGAACAGATAATAAGAAAAATGCAGATTTTTTCTGGATTAAAAAGAAAAAAACTTCCACGTGCTAAGAAAACTTCACCCTTCTCTCAGCCTAGTGTCACACTTCAGTGAAAAATAAAACCACAAGCTGCCCATGCAGACCTGCTGGCGGAAGTGGCTCTCACAGTGTTAGGGCTGGAATGTGTTCCAAACCTCTGAATTCAACCGGGCCTTGCCCAGAGTGTATGCCCAGACAGAGGGCGCACTGGGCCAGCGTGATGACTCCCCGGCTCATCCAGTCCTGCCTGTGCCGCTAGGAGGCAGAGCCTCCAAAACTCAAGTTTCAAGGCCTCCGCTAGGCTGTGGCATGGGAGTAGGGCTTGGTCAACTTCCCAAAGAGCAGAAATGTAGCTGCCACCTCTCCATCCAGGGAGTGGCTGCCTTTAAGCCTCTCTGAATGGCTTTCACTACAACTGGAGTAGTGAGTAACTGCTTGAGTATTTATCGGAATTGCTCCTTTCACTTACCTTCATTGCATTTTACTGTTTTCTGCTCCTGTTCCCTTCTGTAAACACAGACTCTACTGGGAGAAATACTGTGTGTGTGTGTGTGTGTGTGTGTGTGTGTGTGTGTGTGTGTATAGTGTACGTGTGCCTTCACCTCTCCTCCTCCTTCTGCTTCTTCCCCTTCTCCTTTCTCCCCTCCTTCTTTTCCTCTTCCCCCACCTCCTTCTCATGCTACTGATTAAAATCAGGCTTGTCCCGAGTTACATCTCTGGTTGATTTTTATTTTGAGACAAAGTCACCCTAAGTTGCTATGCTGCCCAGCTGGGCTCACACTTTCAATCCTCCTGCCTCAGTTCTCCAGAATGCTGGGAACACAGGTGCACAGCACCACGTTGGGCTTCTCTCTACTTTCTTATGCTGATTTCCATTTCTATAAAAGTGCCAGCTGTCTAGATGCGTTACACGAGTACCTAGTGTGTGCAAAGCATCCTGTGGGACTATGGAGGATACAGTCTCTGACTTGTGGGATTCATCACCAATAGGCAGACACATGCTTACCTGTGGTGTGGGTGTGAGACTAGATCTCCAAATAGAATCATCTGGGAGGGAGGGAGGGAGGGAGGGAGGAAGGGAAGAGCCTGTGGGACTAGCAGATTATTGAGATTTGTCATTTTTATGGGCACCACTTTCCAAAAAGAATGGCTCAATCAAATTTGCACTTATTATGACCATCTTTTCTCTAATCATATTTAACAAATAAATGTCCACTTTCCCAGTTTATTCAAGAACAGACAGACCAATAGCAAGCACGGTAAGAAAGGCAGAGCAGCAATCCACTGCCAGCAGTAATGTCAGAAGACAATGCGCTCCTTGCCCAGAACAAGTTAGCCTTTGCTGCCACCAGGGTTGTGGAGCTATGTGCGGGCTGTTTGTCTTTGCACTGTTCTTTGTTCTTTAAATTTAGGATTTCCTTGCCTTACATTTAAAAAAAAATGTTTCTCTAAGACTGAAATGTTTGACCACGTTTCAATGTTTTTCAGACTAGTTCCCCAGTTGCTTGTGTCTTGCATAACCGTTGTCCTGAGCATGGAATCGATGGGTTGGAGGGTCAGATAAGGACTTAGATTGTTGACTAAACCGACTGGCCTTGGCTTACTCGGGCTGTTCTAAAGAAATGTAAGAATCTGAATAATGCAACATTTAGTATCTTCCTTCCAGAGCAGGACTGGAAGCTCAGTTGGGGACATGCCAGACTATCACCAAAGCAACAGGCAATCCCTTCCAACCTGCCCTGGCTGTTTGTACAAAGTATCTACCCAGATAAAAACAAAATACTTTGGAGCATCTGTTTTTTTGTCAAAAAAAACACTCTTCTATTTCTCACAGGAATCCAGTTCCTGAGCAAACATTTCCCTCCTTAACTCTTACGTGGTCAACAGTGGCAAACACATCTTCTCAGACAGGGGACTGTGGGAGAGCAAGGCTTTCCTGCTATCTGCCTGAGATAAAGGAAATGGGTAGCACGCCTTCCTTCTGGGCCTGAATCTAAGTGCTGGACACAGCTGGTAGCTCATGTGGCCTTTTAACCAAGTATATAAATCAAGCCCATGTGCTGCCTGGTTGTCGGGCTTCAAATAACTGTGCTTATATGTGCTTTGTGCTTTTAATCTCCTTCAAGCAAAGGGAGCAGAATCTAGATATTTCTCCACCAGGATTCCTTTCCTAGGATAATACAAGTCTTGACAGAGTGGAAAATCACCAATTGGTTGAAAGTTGCTCTGGACAATTTTCATAAGCACCTACTGAATCTGAACCCAAAGTGGGACAATTAAGTCTTCCCTCAGAATTAGTTAGTTTTCATTTAAACTTTTATGTGAATTGGTTCATGGGAAAGAAAATGGCTATTCGAATAAAATATAAGTTGGCAACATTTCATAAGAATTCTCTCATTTGAAAGGTACATCCCCAGTTTGACTTAAGCCACAAAGGTAGAAAGCAATTTGGTGGAGTGCTTATGCACTTAGGCATTCAACTTAACTTTCCCAAACCTCTAGGTTGTCAGTTGCAAAGTGGGAATGGCAGGCCAATGAAATGAGATCATGTGCAAAAGCAGGCACACCCTAAGGGCAGAGTCAGGACTTTGAGCCATGACCACTCCGCAAGCATTCTCTGACTAAAGAACAAAGCCCCTATGTGAACCAAATGGGATGGAGCAATATAGACCCAGGCTTGGTGAGGAGGAAAAACATATCAGGAGGCAGAAGTTCCTTTTGGTGAACTTGAACATTAAAGCAAATCTGTGGACAGAAGCCAAAAGAGGACTTAGAGGTTTTCCCTCTGTTTGTCTGTAGAGTTCAGCAGCGTTTC
Organism: Octodon degus; assembly: GCF_000260255.1. NCBI lineage: Eukaryota > Metazoa > Chordata > Mammalia > Rodentia > Octodontidae > Octodon > Octodon degus. The sequence goes on along the minus strand of NW_004524720.1, from coordinate 3,364,358 downwards.
AAACAAGTGTATTCTACTTTTTAAGATTCCTAGGAAGATGCCAAGTTATTTCAACCAGAATACAGCAGTAAGTGACCTGGATACTAGACCCGGGCCAATAGACCACAGAATGGCAGGACAAACCTCCCTTGAAGGTCCGAGGGACCGCCAAGTCACTGATTTACAATCAGGATTGATTACAAACACCCAATGAAGAGGTATCTGGAACCTGATCCAAACACTAATTGTGTTTCTTCTTTAGACTTAATTATCAGCTTGGATGAAAACCACAACTGCAATTAGTTAAGTTTATGTTTTACCCCTTCTCCACCCATGTATGCCCTTGTAGCACATCAGCATGCATGCAACCATGAAGTTTGATGCTGGAAAGAGGGAGCTGAGAATGCATGTTGGCTGAAGGCATATGTGTTGTTTGGATCAATTCTGAAGTCTCCTGCCCCAAAGAAAAGTGTGGTTGGAAAGGCCATTTACATGGTGATTCAATTCGGTAAACTTTCAACTAACTTTCTCCTTTAACTTCTTAAATGCTGCTTCTTTTAAATCACAGAGGTGCCTAAACACAGAACTACTGTCCTACTCAAAATTCATCATGATCAAATGTTTATACTACAGAATAATAAAATTCATATTGTTAAACACAAGGGGTTCTGTTCAAAATAAATCAGGTGCTAATGGGAGCCAATCCAAGGGAATAAAGAAGATAATTATCTTACTGGGAAGTAACCAGGATGCTGCAGGTGGTAACAACACCGGCCAGCAGTCATTGCTGGAGGACTGATTCTTACCCATTCCACAGTTTTCCAATGGTACTGTGCATGGTGGAGGTGCCCCTCACACTGCTCAGACAGCCCTGGGAAGTCACCTGATAGCAAACCCAGGAATCAACAGATGAAGAAAAATAAAGCCTGACATAATAAGCAGGCTCCAAAATGAAAATTCTGTGTCTGTTTTAATAACTGCAGTCATCTGAAACAAAGACAAGATATTTCTGCAGTAGCCACTGAGACAAATTTGATAATGTTTCAGTGGGAGATGTGCTCTTTTACAAGAAAGGGGTGTTTCTTGTAAAAAGTAACAAGTACAGGTATGTTTACAAGTACAGGTATGTTTCTATTGCATTTCCAAAAAGTTTTATGGACTCTGTGAAAAGCAAAGTACAGACAGGCTTTTAAGAGGATCGTTTCACCCAATTTTGAAATTTCTGTAAATAGATCTAGGCCAGTTAGGGCAGTCATTTCTCCTGAGGGCAAAGATTCATGGCTGAATGGCCACATCAGGGACTGCAGGGAGCTGAACACGCTGGCTTCTTAACTGCTTAGCATGGACGTGTTCACTCACAAGACCTTATCAACTTACATGGGAAGGTTGTACAGTTTTCCAAATATATATTGGAGTTTAATTAAAAGTATATGGAATTCTATATTGCATATAGGAACATTTTGATTTAGAAAACACGCTATTTTCCATTAAATAAGGACTTTGTTAAAGTCTAAGTTATGCTGTAAGAGGCAAGACTGGACACAAAGAAGCCATCCAACTCAGAAACTGAGATAACTAGCGCCCTAATACAATTTTTGGAAAAATGAAAATTAATGCGAAAATACAAAGCCCATGACGAACAAAAGAAAGGAAGAAATGGTCATGTAAGAAAATATTTCTCAGGAAAACAAAAACAAAATGGAATTTACATGCTTCCCAGTAGCCAAGTAAGTGACTAGATGGTCACTGTGGATTAAATTTGCAGAAATGATCAGAATTGAGAAGCTACGGGGAGACTGGTTTTCAGTCAAGTGAATTTGGGGCTTATGAAAATCAACAAGATAAGCAAAGTTTCAAAATCTGGCAAAATTCACAAATTTTAAAAATAGCATTAAAGGAGCAATGTGTGATTTATTCCAACAGAATCCCAAAACTTGACTATTATCTCTAATTAGAATTCAACGGTGATTAAACTTCATGGGAAGTCATAAGAGCAAGAGGAAATCTTCCTCTGAGTGCACCGAATTAGGAAAAACATGCCTTTTGTCGGCCCCACAAAGGAGACGTCATAAATCTAAACTGTAGACAGAAAAGCACGCACACTCTGTTAAGAAACAGCACTGTTATGTCAGGCACTGAGCGCGGGATCTCGCCACCAAGAAACCACTCGGGTTTTCTCTCTCCAACACCACTTTTTGGGGCTTCTTTCTGGGGCTTCCCATGCACGTTCTCAATGTTTTTAACCCAATGTCTGTGAAATTTTTATTGCTCCCCCGATGACGACATCTGATCTGAATGTAACCACACACCTCTCTGCTCAGCAGTATTTGTCACAAGCCATTATAAATTATCATGCGATAGTTTGCATTGCTGGGAAACCGGAAAAGTTTCATAAATTCTAACTACTGTATCAATGGCATTCTTGTTTATTATACAGATATAAAGTTTTATGAGATTCAAGATGTCTACTTCACCACTGAGGAAAACTTCGGTGAAATAACATTTAACTAGTTCAGTTAAACACTGTGAACGATTTGCAGTCTATAGCAAATATTCATTTTGGAGAAACAGCCTGACACTTTTTCCCTTTTCTTTTCTATTTTAATAGTGTTGGGGGCTGTGCAAGCATGCAGGATTTTGCTGGGGCAGTAAGAGGCAAGCACCGTTCTTCTTTCCCTCAGCACTTCTGCAGAACATCCTTGGGTGCCCTTTCTTACCTCAACATAACCACATCCAACCAGAAATCCTAGCCAGGGATCAGCCCTAGGGATGGGGTTTTGCTCCACTGAATGATCCATGGGTTGACAGACAGCACTCCATGTTTAATTAAAGCACTGAAGCTGTCCTAGTACTCTGGTTTCAATGTTTATGGTGAACCTGACTGAATGGTGGCATCAATGTGGATTTTAAAGTTATCAGAAGAACTTACACCTTTGTTTTCCTCAGGAAAACATTCCCCCATCTAGTACCACTCTGTGAAAGCAACACTTATTTTGTAAAGTACAGTCCATAACTCGGTTATGAAGCATTTACCAGGTTTTGTGTACCAGGTACACAAAAAATTCTGATGATACACACTATTGTCAAAGTCGTGAAATGGTGCTTTTTACATAATTATAAAATGAAACAAAAATTTAAAAGATTTTTCCCTGCCAGAACTATTTGACCCTTCTATTTAATTATTTCTCCACCCTATGTACACCTTAGGAAAGAAAACAGCCTACTTGCTTTGAAAGCTATTTCTCAATAAGCAAATATGCCAAGAAATTGATTTCCTCAGCTTTCTCATGGTGAGAGTTGACTATACAAATACTGACAATTTAAAGAAAATGCAGGCTTTATTATATGGGAATCATTCCCATTACTGGATCAATATGTTTAGCTTGACATGTTTAGCTTCATATTTCCCCAAGTCTTGACAATAGCCAAGTTATTTAGTATGTAATGATGGTGATAGCTTAGTTGGTGGAGAGCTTTATCTTTTTGAAGGCTTTCAGCTGTGTGCTTGTTCACTTTCTACCACCAGTAACTTTGACATCACTATACCATGTATTTCTACTGACACTAAACATATACGGCAGCTGAAATGCCCCAAATAAGATAACCAGGGCTGGGGAGATGACTCAGTGGAATAAGGGCTTCCCTGGCAAGTGCAAGGGCCTAAGTTCAATCCCCGCTTCTGCCAAAAAAACAAAAAAACAAACAAACAAAAAAAAAGATAACCAGCATGTTCTTAACAGGACTGATAGCTAAGAGTCCAGGACCTCTCTGAATGCGGCTCACTGAGCCTAGTTTTGTGGTATCATTTGCAACTGCTTTTGTAAATGACCCAATTCAATTACAAAAAAGTTATATTTGTAGGCATCCAATATAAACTATGAAGTCTATGAACTTGTTCTTTAGAGTTGCTGGTGCTTTCCCATTTTCCAGGCAATTCTAATCCTGTGTAAGTTTTAAGGCTGTGAATTCTGCTCACGGATTCACAAAAAGAGGTTAAGTGCGGTGTCACACAGAATGGATCTCAACGTCAAGCTTCAGTAACAGCCAGGGGTCACGAGGACCATCCAGGAACGACAGCAAAGGCCTGGTCCTAAATGTGTTTTCCTGCAGCTTCTTAGGAGTTTTCATTGATAAAAATATCAGGTAGCACCACTGCAGAAGGCAGCCCAGAGAGACTTCCCATGAGTGTGATCTCTACCAACTCCGGCAGGCTGAGCGAGTCAGGCTGCCCACCCTGGGTATGAGATGGAAGCTTCAAGAGCAAAGAGAGCCTCAACCGTAACAATTAATAAATTACCTAACTCTATAGCGAAGACAATACAAAACAGAACAGATGCCATCATCACGCTGCTAAGTAGCATGTTTCTTTGCTGTTACTTTCTTGAATACCTTGCTGATATCACAAAAATATCTTTCTAGACATCACAATCATTGTGTATCTCATTATTTTTGAAAAAAAAGAAAACTTAAAAGGTGTTTCTGCAATTGCCCCACACTATATCCCACTGCATGACAGGACAAATAATGATTTCAGGAAGCGAGCTGTGGACCAGGCACGCTGTAAGCTCTTAGCACAGTGAACTCAGGTTTCCCGACCACCATTTCTCCACCTGTGTGTGGGCCTGGTTTGCTCTGCGTCCAGAGCCCTCATGCACATCTCTGTGCAAGCCTGTGTGTGGAGATGTCACAGGGGGCTGGGGTGGGTGGGTGGGAGAGGGGTGTCACTGGCCACCCACCATATGACACCATGGAAGCGGGGCATGCTAGAAGCCGATGCTAGAGGCTTTGGGCTCCCAGGAAGCAGTGGGTAAACATTTACCAGAGCACCGCTGCTAACGATTCAGGACAGCTCTGCTCTCTATTCTACTCTGGTCATAATTTCCTGATCAGAAATTAGGAAATAAGATTTAACTGAAATCTAATAATATCTTATTTTCTTTTACAATAAAGTTATTACTTGGTCATGTTTAACCAGAGTTTCTTCACAGTATCCACTATAGCAATTTAAGCATTATCAAAAGGCAGACATAAATGAATAATAAATTGATAAAAAAAGGAAGATAGACAAAAAGAAAGAGAAAATGGGAGACAATTCTCTAGGTTGTCCAGGTTTTCCTGACCGTAAAGCCACCATAAAGAGCACTCGGGTGCTGGGCTGTAGCTCCACACACATTTACGAATCGTACAATGAACTCCTTGGTTTTTAGAGATCAGTGAAAGACTCTATGAATGGCAAATTCCACCTAAGATTATGAAGTCACTACAATTCCTCAAGCCACTTATGAATTACAGAATAAAAATTAAATTGGAATGAGCATAATGTTATTGTTTTGTAATATATACTGATTCTTTGGAAACTGATCCTCAGCCTATGGATTTATGCTAATTCTTTAGACATCAAAATGCTGGCTTAGCTGGACCTCACCTCCCTGTCCACGCTGGTCTACTGTACTCCACCAAGTCAACAGGTTGCCGAGTGCGTTCTACAGGTGGGCACACTGTTCGACTGTTCTGTTCTTTCCTCAAAGGCGTAAATACGTGAAAACAGAATGTCTTTAACAATAAACAAGTTTGTATCACAACATTGTGATTGTACCAAACTGACTCACTTTTAAACTTGCAAAAACATAAATTTCTGAGAATTGCTTTAGAATTGATATTTAAATAGATTATTTTCCTTTGACAAAAGTGTAAAAGTATAAATATATATGTATGAAATCATCCATGCATAGATATACATCCATGTATAGAAACTTCATAGAAGATCAACACTCAGGTCCAAGTCTCTGGACACCCGACCTTGGGCAGAGAGGCGGGATGGGACGGTCTGAGCAAGAGGGGGCCAGCTGGATGGGTGGAGGTCGAGGGCACGGAGCAAGTCCAGATCTGAGCAGACCGCCACACGCAGTGGAAAAGCCTGATTTCCATACCATGGAAAGCAACATCCACATGCCAGTGTTTTCAAGTAAAGTGAAGAAATACAATTTCCACTGTCTCTATGGGAAAATGGCTTCATTATGAGATCTGACATAAATCCCTGTATAAAGTGTTTAAATCTTTGGTCTATTTGAAAAACTCATATAATTGACCCTATATACTTTATTCAGAGTGATTTGTTTTTGCCCTTTCAAACTCAGGTAAATACTGTTCTTAAATCATAAAATGTACTATAGATTTTTTTTAAATCCAATCTGTCCCTCTTTCGATAGTGTGTGTTGGTGACTCATCATATTTGATAAAGCTGCAAAAGAGTTTGGCTTTCTAGTTCTTCAAGTCATTTCTGGGCAGGAAAGAACTGTACATACACATTTCTCAACAAAAGATTTCCAAACCAAAGTGTTAACAGGATAGAGACTACGAGAGGTTGCACACTTCGATATAATCAAACTGAGGAACTCTGAAATCATTTAAGATAATTTAATTTCCAAGCCACTCACACGTGACCTGGTCGCGCCTGGAATCTCTCCTGGATCCCTTCCTGTACCGCCTGTACCACACGGGTTCCCCCCAAAGACACGCGTGACCACTAGGTGGTGCTGTGGCGCCCTGTTCAAACACTTTCTCACTCACTTGCAGTCTCTGTCCTCCAAGTCAAAGTGCGGGTTGAAGTTGATCATAATTCTCTGGTACGGGTCCGGAGCCTGAATCAGCCATTCACATTTTTCGCTTGGGTGATAAGAATGTGGATAACCGGGAGATGTAAGATAGCCGGGACTTTCAATTTTTATAGTACCGCCACATTTATCTGCAATAAAAATAACATTTTAGCAGACCTTTCCTTGACAAGCAGCTAGGTAATGTAGCTATATGTATACATCACCAGTTGATAAGCATTCAGTAAATTTTCAAGGGGCACCTTAAGACACTAGCACTAGCGCCTCAGGTGGCTCTCGGAACACAGCTCCACGAGGGATCACTATTTAATCTCCCAAAGGTCAGTCTAAGCAGGAGAGCAACTTGAGATTTGACAAGACTTTCTCCCACCCCTCCATGTCCCTTTCTGAGAAAAAGATCTTGTAGCATTAAAAACATTAAATCCCCTCAATTGATGTTAACATGCCCCCCGGGATCCTCTGCTAGACTTAATTATCCCTCAAGAAGTGTAATCACATTAAGTGGCAAGTTCTAAGTGGAAGGTGACTAAAAGATGCTGTTCGACCCCTTGTGTCCCTTTTTGATAAGCCCCTTCTCTGTCACTGATCAGTGCATTTTGTCTCCCAAGACTGTGATTGGTGGCCTAAAGCCACACTTGGTTGGGGGGCTCGTTGTTGCTTTATCTGCCCATAATCTAAGTGATTTTGAGTTATCTCTGCTCTTGAGATCCAGATCAAGGGAGAACAAAGTGTAGTTGGTGAAGCAGAATAAGTGTGCTTTACTCCGCTAAGTTGCTCAGGCTTGGAGGCCAGATCAAAGCAATAGGGCAGAAAGCAAACTAAATAGACATGCAGCACTCACTCTAATTACCCCAAGGCTGGGGCGAAGAGAACCCCACCACAGTGAGGCCTGGCTATCGCATAGGCTGAGACACATTCCCCACATTCTGGGAAAGGTGAACTAACTAATTGTGAGCCTGTATAGTAAAGAGCTGAAAGGCTGAAGTTGTGTGCTGGGGGCCCAGGAAACCCATCTGTGGGCTGCTTTATTGTTCAGCATAGATCCCCACGGTCACTTTTCTGCTGTGTTTCACACTGGAGAGCCTCAGCTTGCAATGTTGCCACATTTATTAGTGCTTAATTTTCAGCAATACAAATTTGGTGCATAAAGTACATAAGAGAAACAGGTATGAAAGCAGTGAAATATATGAGCCTATCAATCACAAATTTTCAGTAATGGTATATATAGATTTTAATATTGCATCTAATAGATTCCCTGTGGAAGGAGAATGGCATTCTTTGCTCTCAGCATGAATTTATAAATCTACAGAATTTTATTACAGGAAAACCAGGTCAAATGGAAATGAAAGATGAAGTGCACATCAAAAATGCATAAAGCTACATGCATTACAGAAGTCATTTCCCATAAATTAAAAAGAAGACAATGTAAGTTCTATTGTTTTCTTCAATTGCTGGATGTTTCTTTTCTGACTTTCGTCCTGAGGTTGAGGGTAGTCTTCACTGGTTCCCTGTGACTTTTAAAAGCTTTAGGTTTGGCAAGAAGAAATACCACTGCAAACGGCATTCAGAATCTCAGCTAATGGTCATCCTGGTCTCCGTTATGTGGCTGCTAAGACTTGCACATTATTTTAAATGTGTAGAAAACTTGCAAAAGTGACCCCATCTCATTAAGTCTCCTGCAGCTCTGCAAACATCATGGCAGCGTCTGGCCTCTGTTAGAAGAGTGAAATAAAACAGCACTGGCTCCAGTCACTCGACAGAGTCACTTCAGAAGACATTTAGGTGGACTTGGTACCACACCAGAGCTCTTTAATCTGTGACTTCTGAGAAAGTGACAGTGTAATAAGATAATGTGGACTGCTAGACTCCCTGGCTCTGTTAAATCTCTCTAACAGTTGATTAAGAAAGAGCAATTTCTAATGACTCTGGACCATTCGTTCTAAATAAGGTTAATGAATTAATTTAGCAGACACTGGTACTTGGAGGAGGTGGACATGGCTTTAAGAGGGCTGCTCTCTTTTGGAGGCAGGGGCTGGCTCTGGTCACCTCAAGCAGGGGAACACAGGTTTAGCTAGGCAGGCTCCTGACTGGAGCCCAGATACCCAGAATTCCCCAGATTTCTGTTAGGGAAATTAAGATGTGTGTGTGTAAGAATATGTATGTGTGGTGTTCAGAACATAAATCCCTAAAGCTCTTTGCAGTGGCTTCCAAATTCATCCTGTGAACACCCCCATAGATGTCATCCCAGCAGTTGTGAAGGACAGGGGGTGGATTACTGTCATTTCTAAACTAACCATTGGAGTTCTTTCAGTTGGAGAAGAATGTTACTTTATTCTCTGCCAGATTACAGAAAGATGCCACCAACTCAGCTCCTTAATGAACTGAACTCCACATTCACAATTTTTTAGTGTTTTTGCATCCCTGCCAGAGTATAAAAAGATGCCACCAATTCAGGTCCATTAATAAATTGAGCTCTATTCACATTCATAAATATTTTTTGCACATCTTTTACAATATGGCTTGGTACCTGGTGGAGGAAATCTGTTGCTTAAATTATGAAAAAGCACATTAGAGAGATTAACTTCCACCATAAAAAGTGATTTGAATTTGTCTTGGTGTAAGCCCTTCCAAATTGTGGTCTCTTATTAAAACAATATACCACAGTAAGTAGTGCATGTTCTTTTTTTCTAATTATTTTGATTGAAATCTAAACCAGACAAAAGTAAATATTTAGTCATTAGTTAATAATAACTGCTGAAGATTTACAGTAAAGATAATCTCATGCCCTTGCCTTCCTCTACCCTAGCGCTAGTCAAACATGCCTACAACCAGATTCACGTCTTTAAACACATTATTTAGATTACATGGTACCCTTTCTCCCTCAGCCCAGTCTTTCATTTACTTAACACTGAGTGCCTTTTCAATGCTAAGTGGAAACTGCAACTAGGTTAGGGGTTCCCAGCTATCCTGGTGACTCCTATTGTATATATCGGATTCCCTTATTCACTCGGTGGAACTTTCATTCATACTCCGGCGGAGCAGGGACGATTTACAAAGGCGGGGACGGAGTTCCAGTCACCGACCAGACCAGCCAGTGTCTCCAGGCTGTGCCTCCAGGAGGAAACAGTTTCGGGGAGCTGCAGGAGAACCAGGAAGTTCTCCGGGAGAAGCGTTCATTAACTTTCAACAGCCATCAGATTTTTGAAAGGGAGTCTCATCTAATTGCCTTTGGGAGGAAACATTATTAAGATAATTGGTGTGCTGATGGGGGAGGTAAGCCGCTCTATCTCGGCGCAGATGCGGGAGAGCCCCGCAACCGAAGAGCCCACTTCGGAGGAAGCCCGAGGACTTGCGATCCTCCCGCCCTGAACACACGGATCTTCAGTCTTTATTTCTCCTCCCCCTCAAAGTTTCCCTCGCCGGGCCTGGGAGGTGGGCGGTTGTTCCAGGTTCCTCCTGCAGCTCCCAGAGCTGCGTCCCGGAGCCCTAGCTGAGCCGAGTCCAGACGGATCGTGGGTGCCCGGGACCGCGCGCCCCGCCTGTCACTTACCGTTGCGGGAGGCGCCGGCCGGGGCGAGGGCAAGGGCTAGCGCGGCGCAGAGCAGCGGCAGCCGGGCGTCCATCCTGTCTTTGCCGGTCCGCAGCGCGCGGAGAGCGTGCGGGAAACGCCGGGCAGAGGGGATCGGGGGATCCGCGGCGCCCCAACTCCGCCCGGAGCCGCGGAACCCTTAGTCCGTCCGGGGGAGCAGAAAGCAGTGAGGCAGTGCCTGGATCCGAGAGGAACGCGTCGCTTTTTGTGTCTCAAGTCGCTTGCATCCTGTCATTTAGCTCCGGTTTCCTCTCCCTTTTCCCACACTTGTTCCTCTTTCAGAAGCCACTGCCCGGGCCATGTCTCAAAAAAAAAAAAAAAAAAAAAAAAAAAAAAAAAAAAAAAAAAAAAAAAAAGCTGGGGGGGAGGAGAAACGAGGGCTACGCGAACCGAAGCCAATTTCTAGGAAAAAAATATCCCGGGTTGTTTCTGCATGGGTCGGATCCGAGGAGCTGGCGCCCAGGGGAGGTCCGGTGTCTGCGGGAAGGAGAGGCGCAGGCACTGAGCGGAGGAGCGGAGCGCGAGAGTTGCATCCACAGCACCCCCTCCCCTCAGCTCCCGCTCTCCCCTCCCCGCGCCCCTCCCCCGCGCCGCCCCCTCCCCGCACAGGCTCGCCCAGAGTTGCCGACGCGAGCCTGAGAGGACAAGTCTCCCTCAGCTTGCCGTCCCTGTGCCCTGGCCTCCCCCCCCCCAACCCCCGCCGCCGTGGGCATCTCTGCAAGAAGGCGGGCGCCGGGGGTCTGAGCCCGTGGTGCTAGCGGGTGCGTGTGTCATAGGGGGCATCGAGACGAGGCCACCTCGGGTGTGCGCGCTCTGGACCCAAGAGACATCTAGGCTCCCCTGGAGGGCGGATCTCTGCGTAGGGTGAAGAGCGCCGGGCGGTGGCAGCTGCCGTTGGCAACTCCACATCATCCGGCCCGCGCCTGGGCGGCGAGGAGCGCACCATCCTTACCACCCTTCACTTCACTAGCCCCAGCCTGTGGCGGGGCGCAGCCGGGCGTCCCTGTCACCCTAAGGGCCGAGAGAAAAGAGCCAGGCTGGCGGTAGTGTCGCACCTTGGAGCCAGGCAGAGGCTTCCGCGGCGTAAAGCCGAGTCACCCGCCTGGCGCTCGAAGCCGGCTGCAGCCTTGGCTAGGCCATCCAGTCCGGTGTCAGGGCGCACGGTTGCAGCCAACGGTGCTCTAGTGCTTTCCGCGGGGGGCAAAGGTAACTGTTTTCCGGGATTTGGAACCCAGGGAACCCAAGGGTGGACGGTGACTCACGCTTCAAATAGGGGTAACCCCAGGTAGACCCTGTCCAGCGTGGGCTTTGGAAATCAGGGGTCGAGTGCCCCGTTTGTATGCGTCCCCTGGGAGGCAGAAGAGTGGTGGGGGACAAGTGGTCATGGCAGGGTCTCCACGGGGTCAGCTCCCGGCCGAGGGCTAGGGCGAACACCGGTCTGCCAGCGCCTGCCATCCTGCACCCTACTCCCATGGCTGCGTCTTCTCCTGTGACAGGAGCCCCGGTCTCAGTCCCGAGGGCTTTTCCAGGACTGCTCCTGGCGGCGTGTGCACATATGAACAGCAAGGACAATGCAAGGGACAGTCAGTTTGTAGTCACCAATCAGACACTCTCAGGGCAAACTGTTCCCGGAACCCTCCGAAGGAGTTCTTGGGGAGGTGAAAAGGTCGCAACCTTTTGGAAACTGGCGTTTGTATACACATAGCTAAAACAGTCTGGTTCCTACCTGGTGCCAAGGCTTGGCAAACGAGATTTAGGAATGTTGGTCAGGGGACTCTGGTCAAAGGTTTTGGCGGAAGGACTGGGGTCAGGCCCAGAGGAAGGGCGCCCAGGGTGCGCTGGGCTGGGCTGGGCGCGGTGACTCGTACACTCAGGGAACGGGCCCGGGCCCGGGCTGCTGGCTCTGCGCTGTTCCCGCTTTCCTGCGCTCCCGCCCGGGTCAAGCGCCCGCAGTCCCGCTCTTCAACTGGAGACCCGCGAGCCTTTCTCGCCCTGGGCGTTCTTCCCAGCTCCGCTACGCAGCAGGCGCTGGAGGGAGGGAGCGCTGAGGGCCTGGGTTGCAGCTCGGCTAGAGGATAGGAGCGGTAGGGGGCGCGAGCAGCGGGGGGCGAGCCGGGAGGAAGCCGCGCCCAGCAGATTTCCGAGCCGCGCTGCAGCCGCGGCGGCGGAGAGCCAGGCGCTCGGCTGCCACCCGCACGCTCGCTGCCACCCGCACCCTCGCTGCCTCCCGCCTTCCTTCCTGCTCCCAGCGCAGCCAGCGGCTCCAGCTGCGCGGAGGCGGGGGCATCACCGACTGAAAGCGACCTGGAGCGACCTCAGTCCCGCAGGTCGACTGCGAAGGGGAACCTGCCGGGGCAGCTGCTGGGGAGTCCGAGTCGAGATCCTGTTCCGCCTCCCCTGGGGACCTGGCCGCCGCCCCGCCCCGGAGAGCCCGTTCCAACTGCCTGCGCAGGGTGAACATGGGCCACGCACGGGAGAGTGGAGCTGTGTTGTTTTTAGAAAATTGCGGCCAGTCTCTTCCCCTTTCCCCGCGGGGTGTGCACATCGCAGCCTAGACTTGGCAGGCCGACACCTAACGCTCCAGACCCCTCAAGCCAGAGGGACAGCCCCCTCCCACCCCTTCCATCCACCGGACTGCTCCCTCAGCGTTTCTCCGGAAGGGCTCCTCCAACGGGCCAAGGCGCAGAAAACGCCCGTCTTCCAGCTCGCCAGCCTAGTGCTTTTACCGTCCTTTCCCCACCCACGAGTAAGACATACACTGTGTACTTTGGGGGAGGTGTGTTTAAGTCCTGCCTCTGACTTTAGCTTATTGTGGCTTTCTTAGACTCCTTGGTTTCTACTCGCTGTACTGCATACAGGAGCCCTCCTCACTGATTGATAATTGCCAGCCAGTGTGCTAGCACAGTGCAAATTGTCCTTGCTAACAATCTCCTTTTTTTGCTGTTGGATTCCACTAAGTGGTGAAAAGGGTCAGTGTGAGATTTCTGCAATTCCCCAACAAGGGAGACAGACTGACTTTATACGGGAATACGTGATAGACACAAAGAAAAGGTTGGCAGTATGCCTAGGTTGATTTTATTTTAGTCGCAAGAACACATCACTGCTTCTGATAACACCAATCCCCACACTAGGAAGGACCCAAGTGCCATCTAAAGAAGGCTTCCCCTACCTCCTGCCTACCCAGAGTGCCCTGTGAAAAGGCCTTAGCTTCCGTGCCCAGGCTTCTGCAAGGAGCTCAGGAGCTGCTGCAGTTGGGAGGCGCTAGGCACTCCGGGAGGGCTGCAGTCCTAGCCCAACCGACTGTGGCCTGGAAGCTAAGTGCCCTGTGCCTTTCGTCAAGCTCTCATCAATTTGTCAGAAATAAGATGAGAGCCATTGCTCCCCAAAGGCTATTTGAGCCACTAACTTCCTCAGAGTACTCAGATTAATGCAATGTGGAGATTCAGGTTGGTAGTTCAGAACTGTATCAAATAGTCTTTAAAAAAAAAAAAATCAAACCCATGTATTTCAGATCTGCAGTAAAATGCCATATTTTCTGTAGAAACTAATCATTGTTTGAAGTGTAAGAATAGAAGAAGTGAAACTGGGAAAATACTAAAAATTAGATTTTGAGTATTCTTTAATTCTCTTACACTGGCATTTCTCTCCAATGACTATCACATAGAATGTCTGTGGAGCTCATGCGACTATCTCCTTAGTTTGACAGAAGAAGAAGAAAGTGAACACGTAACTTTAGGCATTGAAAGCTTGCCTTCAAAATTCTCAAATACTGGAGAGGATACGTCATCTAACATTTTAAAAGTAAGTTCAAAGGCAAAGTTTTTACAGCAGTGATCTCTTAACACAAAGGCTAAAGGGGAAAATGCTTACATTTTGAATAATGTTGGTAAATTCCAAATGTTTGTTGGTAGAGGTTAGGTTTTCAAAACTGTACATAACTCATTTGAAAAAAAATAACTATAGCTTTCTGCCTTTACTGAGTTACTTTCTTTTCTCTTTTTTTTTT
>NW_004524720.1:3310312-3350070 GCF_000260255.1 Octodon degus | reverse complement strand
TTTTTTTTTGAGACAGGGCCTCTCTATGTAGCCCACACTGACCTTGAACTGACTATGTAGCCCAGGCTGGCCTTGAACTCTCTGTGATCCTTCTGCCTCAGTCTCCTGAGTGATAGGATTACCATCGTGCACCACCACACTCAGTTTATTGAGTTATTTTTAAATTTAGAAAGTTAGATTAATAATAACCTGGAGAAACACTCAGCAAACTAATAACAAGGTCATTAAAACACATTTCTTCAAAGATGACCTTTAAAATAAATTTTTAACAATCTTAAAAATGTAATCATAATTTTGTGTATAGAACTAAAAATTTAAGGGATTTTGAAAGAAGTCAATAAAATAAATTCTTAATATGTCTGATGAAGACCTCAAAAACACAGTCAAGAATTGTTTAATTTATCCTTTAAGGACTTAATTTTATTTTCTGTGTCTTAGATTCTTGGCTATGGCATGGAACATGGGCTAGGAGTGTGAGGGAAGAAGGGAGGAGACCAGAGGGGAAGAAGCTGCAGTAGGATCTAAGCAGGCGTGCACACACGGACAGGCACTGGGTACTGTGAAAAGAGGCAGACTAAACACAGTTCAAAAGTGTGAGCAGGACAGGAGGGCAGAGGTACGCCAGTAAAGGAGTGGCTGTGTTCAGTAATCCTGAGGAGTCAAGCTTTCTTTACTGGGTGGGTAGTGATAGTCTTCATGTAGGTGAGGGGCCCTAGGTGCTACTTTGGAAGGAAGGCCCAGAACTTGGTTGTGTCTTGGTTAGGTTTCTAGTTTTTCTGAGGCAATCAAACAAGTTAAAAGGACAGTGGAGCTATTTGGCTTTGAAATTGTGAGTCTGTGAGTCAGCAATATGTAGACATGCAATTGAAGTGGAGGAAATGAATGAAATAGTTGAGGAAATTGGAAAAGAAGACCAAAGGCCTGAAGTTGAAGAACTCATAGAAGTTGGATTGTCAGAAAGAGGCAGCCCAAGCCCTGGAGGGTGAGTGGCTGCAGAGGAAGGAGGGAAACAAGAAAGTATATTCCCCTAAAGCTAAGTCAAAGGGAACTTTCCAAAAGGGTGTTTTGGACAACAGTTGAATATTGCATTGAATAGCTTTCCATCACTCTGACAAAATACTTGAGATAATCAGCTTAGAAAGAGGAAAGGTTTATTTTGGCTTATAGTTTCAGATGTTTCATTCTATTGCTTTGGACTCATGGCAGCACAATGCACCGTGGATGGGTGGCAGAGGAGCCCTGTTCATCTCCTGGTGTGAGAGGAGAGAGACAGAGACAGACTAGGGTCTCCACGCCCCCTTCCAGGATACATACCCACGGCGTAATTTCCTTCCAATAAGCCTCACATACAGAAGGTTTCACACCTCCCAACAGAGGCATAAGTCAGGGGCAATGCCTTTTGCAAATAGGCCTTAGGGGATGAGCTATAGCAACATCGACAGTTCTGGCTGGATGACTACTGAAGGTAACTGGCCTTAGAGGTGTGGTGGTTACTGAGGAATTTTCCTGGAGTGCAGAGCAGGACTACAGGAGAGATTAGAAAGGGCCCAGGAGTCAATGAAAGACAGAGATATGGGGACCAAGACTTGAGATAATTCTGTCTATACGTTTCCATGAAAGGGAAGGAAAGAAATAATAGCTCTAGAAAGGAGAGCTATGGAAGGTAGTGGGCCTGTTGTCAGCTCTGAAGATGGGGGATTATTGAACATTCTAGACACTGATGGGTAGAGTCCAGGTTGTGGAAATTCTGAGATGAAGATATAGAAAAGATAATCAGGATGAAGTTGCCTGAGCAGATAAGAGGAGACACAGTCTAGAATCCGGATGGACAGTTCTGTTGGATCTGAAAAGTGACGCTTCTGTTATAGCACGACTGAGAGGGGAGTGGGTGGGTGTGACTGCAAGCAGGCTGCTTGTACTTTGCTCGGTGAGAGTTTCTCTCTATGCTTTCATTTTTTCAGTGAAGACTCCATTTGGCTGGAGTAGGGTGAAGGAGAGGTGGGACGATTTCTGGAGAGCGGCGAGAATTGAAGTGGAAACCCTGCTGGCCAGGCCTGTTGTTGTTTTTGCCATTGCTTTGATGATTTTGTAAGTTGAAAATATGAGCCAGAAGTGCATTTTCCATAGAACATGTTTTCCTAGAAAAGTTGGCCAGTTATTCATGCAACTCATGGAGGTCTGCTTAATTCAGAGTGAAGTAGCAGTACAATAAAACCACTAGTATTATTTCAGCTTGAGATACTCAGTCAGTGTTTACTCAACGCTCTCTTGAGAAAAGGAATTCTAATCATTATTTACAACAAATTAATGAATGTGTCTAATATTGTGCAGGTGAAGTGTCTCTCCGAATAACTCTTTGTGATAACCCCCCCCCCATTTCTTTTCTTCTCCTATTCTCCTCTTTGTTCTTTATCCTCCTAGAGGTGAGCAAGAAAATTTAAAGCTTTCACATATAGCCTCCAGCAAGCATCCACACATGGATAGGCTTGGATAATTCATGGGAAATAGATCTAAAATACTTTTTGTGTTTTGTAAAGTCTACCTCCAACATCATTATTTAACACATTTTCATAGATAAATGTGAATTTTTTTAGAAAGTTATATAACTTTTTGCCTTGATAGTTGCATCAAATAAACTGGATAGATTCCCAGTGGGCATCCTTTTCAATAAAGCTTTTTGCCTTCAATTTTTTTTTAAAGTTGTGTGTGTGTGTGTGTGTGTGTGTGTGTGTGTGTGCAGGGTCTCACTACACAGCTTGGACTCATAGTGATCTTCCTGTTTGCTGCCTCCCTAGTGCTGGGATTACATATATGCACCACCACCACCAGACTCCATCGCCAACTCAGCTGCTCCAGGGGAGGAGCCAGTGCAGCAGGTGGTGCCGGGGATTTTGCCTTCAATTTCCTACACTAAACCATCAGATTGTCACAGTGCCTTACTCCTATGTAAAGCTAATAAATTAATATTTGTTAGTTGATTTTAGCCATAAAGCATACTGTCTCAGTGGACTTGCTTTAATGCCCTACAAAAACTTATAAGAAATGAAGAAGCCATGCAGTACAGAAAAGGCCTTTCGGGTATTCTTGCCCGTGCAGAAGCCTCTGGACTGCTAGTACAACAAGTTACTTTTTTTGCAGGCACTTTTTTCCCTGTTCAGATGATACGAACACTCCCCAAGGGAGGATAAACAGCAATCTAGATAGCCAGTAAAAATATTTGGTAAAAAGGCACTCCTGCACTTTTTCTTCTTCATTTCTGGAGTATAAATGTTCGTTAGAGAAACTGCAAAGAGCTGGGTATGGTGGTGTATACTTGTAATAATACTAGCACTTGGGAGGCTGAGGCAGGAGGATCCTTGTGAGTGTGAGACCATCCTGAGATACATAAGCAAGTTCAAGGCCAGTGTGGACAACATAGTGGGATCATGTCTCAAAAAAAAAAAAATAGATAAAATAAAAAGAAAGAAAGAAAAGAAAAAAGAAAGAACTGAAAAGAATAGAAATGCAAAAGTTGAGACTGCAAAGCTGTAATGTGTCAAATGATAAAGCAAAAATGTCTTAGTTTGTATTTCGAAATGCAAAGCCCAAATCAAGTGCACACCAGGACCTGTTAATTATAATTTGCATTGACAGAGCTTGGTGCAGACTTGGGGATCGCTGCCCACTAAAGCCATTGTTTCTCCTCCTACTCCCTAGGCAGGCAACCTGAGGCATATTGAGAGTTCAAATGTGGCAGGTGTGCAGCAGTTCTGCAATGGAATGAATATGGGAAACGAATGGTTTTCATTTGGATCTGTATCTTAACATAGGTGAAATTACAACCTTACGATGCAATGAGTTTAAACAACACAGTTGGTCTATCCTTTTGGAAATTCATAGCGATTTCCATTGTTTTGTGTCTTATGAGGTCAGATAGCATCTTTGCATTCATATGGTGCTGTTATATTTAGTCTGGTGTGCAAAGGCACATTCTTCAGTTGAGTTCTTTTTCTGGATTTTAAAAACCCCTTTGTGATTTCACAGATTTAGTAGTGATGTTGAGGCGTGGACAAGATGTAGTTGAATATAGTCACATTTAATGTTATCTACCAAAGCAAACTCTTATCTTTTTGGTTTTTGAGATTCTTTGGACTTTGGTTTGAGGAAGTCTGCTGTGAATTTCAAAAGAACTGTACGTCTTAAGTGGATTAACTCTGATAGCTCTATATTTGCCATTAGTCCTGCTAATGTCAAGGGAATATCTCTCCTTATGTAGACGTAAGACAGCCATTTTCACATCACATTTAAGAGGAAGCACCTCAAAATACATGAAAGAGTAGAAGTTAGGGTTTGTTGTTTGCATATTAAGAAACACAACTTAGATTAAGTTAAACAAACAAGTGATTTATTAGTCATAGCTGAGAGATTAAGGGGTAGACCTTGCTTCATGCCTAATGGGAGCCAATCAGTAGGAATGTCCTTTGCAATTCGTCTAAGAAGACTTTATTCTCAATCAGTCTTCCTTCGGCAGTGTCAAAGGTGTTAATAACAGCTCCATCCTTAAGCGGTCCTTTAAGGTCATGATCACAGAGAAACTACTGAGGTGGCTAGGTGCTCTCCTCCTAGAGTTATGTAATGATCTCAGTGAAATGCTGACTCACTCTCCTGGCAGTAGGGATGATATCTCCAGTCCTGAACCAGCTGGTCATCCAGAGAGGGGTCTCACCTATCAGCCCAATGTGATGCAGCATAGGACGAACTAGAGAGAGAAGCAGAGAGGCAATAGGTGAACCAAGCAGTCTATGGATGCTGCAAACAGAAGGTCAGGGGAAAGGCTTTCACGCTGACAGTACACACAGGCACCCGCTCCATTATTATTGTTAATTATTTGCAAATGAAAATATATGAAACTTCTGCCTCTTGATTCTTTTAGGATTCATTTTCATATGTGATGTTTATTTGTCTTTACTTTGTTTTTGCTCTATTTTTTCTTATCACCTAAATGTCCATCTACAAAAAATAGCATATCTCTTTCTTTTATTTCAGAATTTAAGCCTAGTACTTTATTCTGGATTAGTTGTTAGTAAAATTATAATGCTGGTGAGAGGTTTTTTTTAATTCCCTAACTTTTATTATCTCTTCCTTGTCGCTAACAAAGGCCTATAAAGAAATTTATTATTGGAAGAAGGCAATACTTAATTCATTTTAGGTGTCACTGTTAACCAAGTGGGAAAGGTTTCTTTCTTTCTTTCTTTCTTTTTTTTAATGAGGAACTTGTCATCTCTGAAGGTTTTCTATCCTTTTGTCTTCTTTCCCTCTCTCACCATTTCTTTCACCTCTTCCCCTCTTGAAGTTGTTCCAGGGAACTTGTTCTGCTCATCATCACGGGCACATTGATGTACTCAGGGTCAAAAATTCCTACTTGTGTAGAACCCAACCTTAGCCCTGTTCCAGCTCTAAATCTCCTTCCAATCCATGTGAGCTTGTCGTCAGCCTTAGAGAAAAGAACCAAAATTGGGGTGGATACAGTAGAATATGAATGTGTGTTCTGTTTTAGTTTAAGTTTTTTTTTTCCTCTTAGTGAATTATTTACCTACAGATATTCAAGCACAAAAGGGTAGGAGTATGAAGAAAAAATGGCTAATGGTATTTCACTACAAAATGTGGATGTTAACTGACTTCTAGGGTGTGAGGCTGAAAAGGGAACCCCAAAACATCCTAATGTTTTGAAGGAATGCAGTTCTACACGGCCATTATATGGGAAAGCACTATTCTATCTGGTGTTGTAGCCATCTCTAGAACAAAGTGACAGCAGCAGCAGCAACAACAACAACAACAAAAGAAAAGCAATAAATTTTTAAAATTAAAAGAAGTAAAATGTGGAATGTTCTAGAACACGCTCATGAAGATTCTGAAATGAGCAACTATACAAAGTGATGTTGTGCAATATGTACCACTGGGTTCAGAAATTCTAAACTGCCTTTGAGGGTGAAATGAAGACTGGAGAACTCTCTACAAATGCATAGCTTAAGAATCATTTATAAGACAGTAAGTGTTTCATCATCAAAGATAAACTTTTCAAGGAAGTGTGACCGGTGGAATCCAGGGATGCACTTTACCATATAGCAGCAATTACGTCGTGAAAGGAAAGGCTTGCTGCAGCCTTTTCCCCTGCAGACCCTGTGTGAGATATTTTTCTTGAGCTGTATTAAGACTCTTGGAACAAAATAATTACTTGTCTGTATTGAGCTATATTTGGAACAGGTCCACACATGTCTGTGGTGCAGGTTCAGTTATTTCTATATTTTATAAAAATATGACTTCTGTGTGTGTGTGTGTCCAGGGGAAACACATGCTTACATAAGGATGAGCGTCAGGATAAGATCTCACCCGTGAAAGTGTACAGCAGAAAGCACCACCTAATGGTTTAGCACTGTGTGGGGAGTCCAGTTCTTGCTCCTCCCAGACTCCCTTCAATTATAAACCTGTTTCTCAGTGGCATTTTCCTCTGAAGGCATCTCGAGGTGTCCACGTGTCTCTCTGGGGAGGTGGGGCTTCTGGAGAAGTGTTCATGCATATTTAGAGTGTGTCTTTCCTGAGGTTCTTCTTTGCCTAGTGGAGCAGCCTCATGCCCACATCCCTGACTGTGGGCCCATGTCCTTCTCACAGGAAACTTGTTTCCCGGGGCACATGCCCTTGTGGCTCTACTCTGAGGTTCAGTCGATTCCTACCAAGCTGAGCTCTCTGAGGGGGCCGGGGAAAGCACTGATCTGGAGGGAAGCGAGGTTTGGGTGTGAGTCAGGTGGGATCTGGAGGGGACAGCACAGCAAACACAGGGATGAGCAAGCATTTTATTGCTCACAGGTCGCAGTGAGAAGAGGGTCATGTGTGCAGGAGCAGTTGGAAAGGAAGGCAGAGCTGGCAGGGACACAGGTGTCTCCTCTATGGCGGGGAATTAGAGAAACAGTCAGACCTATGGCAGGTCCTCAATGGGGCCCAGGACATCCCAGGCAGGTTCCTCATGTGGAGCTCTCGCTGTGGGTCTGGGGCAGGCAGCATGAGCCCCAGCAGGTGGACAATGGTGTGTATTTTTCATCACCCACTTTGAGGAACTGAAAGGGTACAGAGCTAGAAACTGAGTCAGGAGAGACCAAGCCCTGCTTCTGGAACAAGAAAGTCTAAAACATACAATAGTGAATGCTGAAGAACATGGCACTAGAATCCACCATTTGCTTCATTCCTTTGGACCTGCAGGAGTTTTACCCATAAAAGACAGGAGTTGAATTAAATGATCTTTCAAGATCTTTTCAGTTGCAGAGCTGAGTGACTACTTTTCAAACAATCAACAGGAGAATGTGCTTGCCACCCTCTGCTGTACCATGGGAGGCCACGAATGCATGGATATCTTTGCCAGGGGAGACACCTACACAGCTGCTGCTCAGCAGTCTTGCAGCCTTTTCACTTCTGAATAGTCAGTGTCCCTCCCACAGCCCACGAAAGCCTGAAGCAAACATGGAGCCATGTCCCAGGCCTATCTGCGCACACTGTAGCATTCAGGAAGAAGTATGAGAAGAAAATAAAGCATTATTGGAGGGACAGGCCAGGATGGCCAACACCTCAAGAGGAGACAAAACAAAGAAACCACAGTATACACACAAAGTCTGGCTGCCCAAGCTCTTTCTGTTCTCTCCCAAGTATAAGGCATGTGTGCTCTCCTCCTCAGTGGAGAGCATGAGAGTGTGACTCATGGAGGATCTCGGGGACTTAACTAAATTAAAAATTTAAAGGAAAAGATTTTTTGAACAACTGTGAGTCAAAGCATGGTTGTTTCTCTGATCATGGGCTGTTGTGAACCTGCGGACGTCTTGCCTTTCTGATACTTTTGCCAGAGGAGACGCCGTGTGCCATGATCTGCATTTCTCCTCTTTATTTCCCAGATCAGAACAGAAGATCAAGAATGGAGGGCAGTTGGCAGTCCATCAAGTGGAAGACAAATCACAACACAATTGGCAATGGACCTTCTTTTATGTTATCTCCAGCTTAGGTACTGGAGGTGTATTATTTTTTCACAGTGTTTTTCCGACAATCTTGAGCTTAATTGCCAACCTGCTCATGAGCTCGCAAGCGCTACACAGGGAGTGCCATGCTTTTGATAAGACGGCTTCTGGGCGATTTCTGATTCTTCATAGAGATATTGGATGGAATCATACTGATGAAGCTGTGGCTACAGCAAGCATTCTCGATATTACGAAGTCCAGGAGGTGGGTTTTGTTGCTAACATGAAAATATTCCTCAGCCACACGCTGGCCCAACACACAAGGGGGGATTTGGACGGGAGCGTCTTCATCTATCCAACAAAAGATATACTTGCTGCAATTTTGACAACCACATCCCTTTGTGAAGGCTGCCCTTGGAAAACAGTAGAAATAAAATAAAGTTTTATAAAGGCTTCCTAACAGTCCACCTTTCTGCCCTGGAGACTGTAATGACTATTCTAGTTTAAAAATCCCTTCTCTTATTCCTTCTGAGTTTTCCCATTTCAAGCACCCTGGGAGTATCTCTGAACAATAAGCCTGTAGAGTATGGGTAATGAGGAAATTGTTGCCTTAATTGAAGGTCACATCTACAAAGGTCTAGGTAGGTATACACTGGCTGATAGAAAAATCCCCCAGAGTGAAACCCTGCTGCCCTAAAATAGCGGCCTAGTTGTAGTTTGTCAGAACCACATTGGCCCTTGGTCAGCATCTACTGCATTGTCTTTGTTAATCCTACAATCAGCTAATTTCCATTATTGATGACCCCCCACACTGGAAGCAGAGAAAGGAGAACCCCCAAGGGTTCCCACAGAGAAGCACAAACACTCTTCTTACAGTGTTATGCCAAAGAGGAACAGCTTCTAAACACTTTGGTCTTGACTTCATGTGTTCTACACAGTTGTGGGTGCCTTTCAATTCCAGCCAGGTTAGCGCTGAGCCCTTGTCTTGTTATTTTTGTCTTAGCCCCCCACCCCATGCTTTTCTTTGAAAAGAAGAATTATGAGTGATTTTTGTCATTGTTTGCTTTATTTCTTTTTTGGTTATTGCCTATGTGCAGCACTGACATACTTTGTAGCCTAAAGATAAGAGGACATTCTAAATGCAGCAGATACTATAGTCTCATAATAATTCCTAAGCCATAGGAGGAATGTGAGATCAGTTCCCCTCCCATGGAAACACGTGTTACAAAGTTCCCATGAAGGCATTATAAGCCAGTAGTTTCACCTAAAAGACTTCGTAATTCTTTGTTTGGCTAATAGGCACTCTTTTTCTGTAGCTACAACTATTAAATACACATTCTCAATATTTCAGTTCTATTTCTTTCCCTGGTGGAATATTTTCAATCCTGTGATTTTAGTTCCTGCTGCTTATTTTGAGTAAGTATTATTATGCATGGTCTCTGGCCTAGGAATGGGGTATGCTGTAGGTATCTATTTCAAAATTAGTTGGTTAGAATTCTTCATGGCCCTTTGCAGAAACAATATCACAAAGGACAGGCCACAGGACAGCCCACCAAGACATTTTAAACTGGCAGAGAGCTGAGTGTTCATTACAGGCAGCTCTGCCCTGTGAGTTTCATTTCATCTTAACACTGGTTATTTCTAACAGGAGTGAGGAAGGCAAATCAGCGGGTTACTTTTCAGAGTACACTACAGAAATTCAGGCTTTGCAAGTGAGGTACATTCATGGAATTGCAAGGAGGGATAGCTTAGATCACAGTGCTCTAAAATGACACCTAGATTAGGGCCATAACAGTGTGTGTGGATCCTGGCAGGAGGGGTCCTGAGGACCAAGGACACTGATGCTCATTGGGCCATAGGGAGTGAGTGTCTTTGGTGGGGCCAGGATAGCTTTGGGATTTGGAGAAGGACAATCAGTAAGCTGCAGCTGCTTCTAACTTGTATATGGCTTATTCGAACATTAAGGTCCATCTTATTTCATAAGGGTAAGATTACAGATTTAAAATCAACCCCCTTTCATATTATAGGATCAATTGATGCCTTCAAAGCTTGGTACAATCTCATCATTTCTCTAGTGAAGCAAGAGCATGTATTTCTCTTTTTTTTCAAATCATGTTTTTGCCATTGGGTGAAAATGGCTATGTACAATGTACTATTTTTAAACTGTCAAGAGTAAGTTTTAAGGGTTATTATCATTAATCTACACTTTTCATTTTATGACTCAAATATTTTTTGTACTTTAATTCAACCATAAAAATAGAACAGTAATATATCCAAATGTAGAAGTCAATTGCTATGTGACACCCATAGTTTTTGCTTCAAACGTATTATACTGTGCTATTTATAATATCAAATTGCCATTGTTTGGAAGCAACATAACTATTTCAAAGTGATTCCAACAATCTAGTTGATATTTGAGAGCTATTACCCCAATCCTCCTGTTATTTTTCAGATGTGTTCTTATTACTAACAATTGTTTGGTAAAATCTTTATGATTGCTCTGCTTCTCTTGTCTAGGAATGTTGTAGTCTAGAAATATTTAGACAGCTTGCTGTTATGTCTGTTACATCCTTGAACCCATAAGAAAGGCCAGTGGCTTTTTCCAACACCAACTTGATGTTTCTTATATATCCAGGGTAGAGTTTAGAAGGCCTTGGTGACATGATCAATAAGCCATTTCGAGAATTGCTCAGAGCTTCATTTTATCTTTTTTAAAAAATACAACCTTTAAAATCAGAAATCCTGGCATAGCACTCCCCAACTGTGCCACAGAAGGACATAAGGATGTTGGTGCTTTTTCCTGTCTATTTTTGTCCCCTACCAAATCACAGCCCTGGAAGGGAGCTTTAGGAGTCATCAATCTGTTCCGTTGCCTTCATGTCCAACATCACAGAGGAGAAATAATCGGCCTGCTCTAAAAGGCTCGCCAGGGGAAAGTATTTCAAACCCAACCAACAAATATTTGTACTTACCATGTACATGGAACTGTATGGAAAGAACATGGAAAATGGTGAGACATTATTCATACCCCCTAGAATCTTACATTTCATTTGGAGAGAAAAGACACACACATGGACACAAAGCCACCAGCAAAGCCTCCTAAATTTGAGGTAGCTCTTGAAGGTTGACTCATTGAAAATATGCATTCTTGCTATTTATGCCCTGGAACCTATTGATGGTAAATTCAAATTGTTAGTAAATTCAACATAGTTCTATATTCTGAAGTTCTTAGTATAGACCTAATTGTTAAATGGCTGTTCTAGCAATAGCCTAGATGCACACTGCGGTTTTCCCAATGATTAGCTGTGTGTTCTTGGCCAGGTTTGTTTTTCAGTCTCATACATGAGGCATGGGACACATCCCAAGTCTGTAGGTTGAGGGGGCACATGTTGAATGCTCAGGATACTGCCTGACATAGGGCAAGTGTGCATCATACTAAGTGGCAGTTCTCTGATGGTCTTTTATATATTTGACTGTTGATGTCCCATTTTCTCTGGGGTCTTCTGCTTGCTCTTGTCCAGGTGAAAACTCACCATGTATGTGATTAATGAGGGTACTATTCCCCTATTGGTTACAAAATAGGATTCTTTTTTTGTGGTACCAAGAATTGAACTCAGGAACCTGTGCTTGCCAGGCAAGCACTTATTCTACTGAGCTATCGCCTCGCTCCACAAAATAGGATTTTATAACTCAGTCTTTGTTGTTTTCAATGTACCTCCTACTGCAAATATGGAATAACTTCAAAAAGAGTGGCTTATTGTCCTAAATATATACCAAGTGTGCAAGAGTGTTTCAGCTAGAAAGGGGAGCAAAACACAGCCCTGTCCCTCACAGATCTTTGTGTCCACTGGGGAAGGCTGACTCACACACCACTTATTTGCTCCCTTCTCAGACATGTGGAGAACCAATTGTGTATCACCAGGTGTTAGATAAGGAGAGTCCACAGCAGACAGAGAAGTAGCAGAAAGGGAAACTGATTTATAGGGGAAAGGAGATAATTCAGGGAGTCAAAGAGAACTGTAATGTCTACAAGGTTGTGACTGCCATGCTCAGTGACCTCACGATGATGAGGCAGTGGGCACAGAGGAGAAGTGAGGACAGGTGCCTCTAGAGGTCCCTGGAGTCATATAATGGGGTCTCATGTCTGTTTCATTGACTCTTTTTCAAAAGTCGAAGTTAGTTCTGGGCTTTAAGTTTAAGTTTTAAGAAATGTTAGAACTGGCCCACGACTGTCCTTATCACCCCACCTCCATGTATACATTTCCCAAATCCAGTCATTGTGAAGATGCCCTAGTGTTAGCACATTGATTTCTTTGTGTCATACCCAATTTCATTCTTACTGAAATGTGTGTGTGCAGGTGTATGCATATGTGTGTGGGGGGTGGGAAGGTTTGCATGTTTGTGCTTGTTCATGTGTGCATGGTATCATGGTTTGCTTTTCTTCTGTGTATTTTAGGGACTGCTATCTCTTCAGCTATGTGCATGGTGTATAATATGGGATCAGATTGTCTTGAAGTTTGAGAACTATAAAAATTATTTCAACTCATTCATTGGAAAACAGATCCAGAGATGTTCCAGCTCAAGTCTTTGGTCCTCTAATTGGAAAAATGTAAAGAATAAGTATAGGAAGGCAGACTGCACGTTTGCAGTGAAGGAATTTGAGCTAAACCTCCAAGGCCACATAGAAATCAACGTAGAACAGCTTCTGTTGCCTCTGTTTTAGGGTACAGAGAATTATGACAAGTGCTGACAAACATAGCGAATAAATGAAAGAAATACTCCTATAAGAGAATATGAGATTGAGGTTTGCATAAGGGCCATTAATACCAGTGAAAAAGGTTTTCTGGTTTATCCTGTACATAACGAGGAGGAACATAGGGCTCTTTGAGTAGGAAAGTGGCATGTTGGGTAAAGTTTCAGCAGAATGAATCTTGTGTCACTACCTGGCACCCTGTGTTGTAAAAAGAGGAGCCTCAGAAGACAAAATTTGCCTCAGAATTTTTAGGAATCCGGGGAACTAATATTCTCTTTAGGAATTGTTTTCTTTTTATTCGCAGCCAGTACATAATAAACCAGAGGAAAAGAATTCCGAGGAGCCTTTCGCCTTGTTTTTTAAGTGGCTATAAAAGGAATATAGTGGGTTTCCTTTTTTCTCCTACATATGTTTTGACCTTCTTTCTGCTTAAGCACAGCTGGTCTTTCCTGGCTTTCTCTGTTGACTTCACAGATATTCTTTTTCCTAGTTCTCTTCCATCTGTATTACTGATAACATGCCTTTCCTTTCTGTGTACTGTGTCCCACACTGTGCCCCCAATAATCCTACTCTCAGGCCTTTTTTCCTCCTGATCGAAACTCTCCTGGCAAAACCTAGGCACATCCCGGGTCTCCATGCTCACTTGCACTGTGTGAGTTCTTAATCTGTCCTGATCATTCAACTCAACTTCAGACTCGTATTGTCACCTGCCTAGACCAGCCGGGTCAATGCTAAGGGGCCTCAAGTCATTGCTTCTCACTCCTCAGTCTGCTTGCTCCAACTTCTCTTCTGGGACTCTTTATCCTGGACCCTATTCCACTGGAATTGGAGCCACACATTTCCCTCCTTTCCCCTTCCTACATCACTGCCTGACATATCTGATCTCCTTGGGCCTCTTTAGTGGCTTTTCTTTATGCATGGGATAAAATTAACATTCATGGTAAAATAAGTAAACATAGTCCTTGGAATCACCCTGAGCCAGCCCACGTGGGGCGCCTTCTTCCTTCAGAAACCCCAGCTCTGTGCCTTTGTGACATGCCCACACCTGAAGCTCCTTGCCCTTCCAAGTCCAGCTAAGCTAGAAGCTCTCCTGTAGATTTCCCAGGCCCCCGGCTAGGCTCAGTCCCTACCCCTTCTGCTCCTCAGGATTCTTTCAGTTCTCCCTTCTACTTGGTACTCTGGTGGCAGCTGTGGTTTTTACCTCCCCTACTAGTGTGCAGAATTCTTCAGAAGAGAAACTATATTTTTCCCATATTGGTATCCTTGGGCCAAGCAAGTTGCCATGCAAAAGTTCTATAATTTTTTTAAAGATCTTTTATTTATTTGGTACAAGTTCTCATTAGGCAGCTCGGACTCATAGTGATCATCTGGTTTCCGCCTCTCCAGCGCTGGGACTACAAGCATGTGCGATCATGCCTGGTTTCCGGGCCTGTAAGATGCACAGGCCAGCATGGCATGCAGTATCAGAGATCGAACATGGGTCCTTGAGCTTTCCAGGAAGGCACTTAGACCACCGAGCTAGCTCCCCAACCCAAGTTTGTTAAGTTAAATTATGTATATTGGCAAGGTTCACAAGAAAGTATTTCCATCCAGATATTATTAGTTTAATTATTAGAAGGGATGGAATATCTGGGAGAGAACTGATTTATCATGAGAAACTACTTTATTCTTTATCCTACTCAATGTGGTTTATATATTCCCTCATTTGATCCCCACTGGGACTTCATAAAATTAGTATTGTTACTCCCATTCATATATGAGTAAAATGAACTTGAGAATTCAAGTCACTGACACATTCTAATTTATAGATTCCAGGTCTTGGAATTCAAAGAAAACTGGGACAAGAACTCAAATTAACTTGATGGTACCCTAAAGCAATAGATATATTTAATGACTCAGAAGAGCATGAAGTGGTTTGAGTTGTATGGAAAAAAGTTATATAAATGTAATATTTTCTCAGTTGAAAGGGTTCAATAACATTGTTTTTGCAAAGTAAATTTTAGCTCTTCATATAGGTGTTTAAAAGTCCCCATACTGGGTAAGGGTCTTCATTCCTGTCTTCTCATTACTTTGACCTAAATTTTCTGACTCTGAAAGTATGCATTTTTCTACCCTTTATCTTTGCTCATTTGCCTTCTCCTACCTGGAATGAACTTTATCAGGAATATACTTGTAATGTTAATTAGCTTACTCTTTCTCTCTGTGTGTGTGTGTGTGTGTGTGTGTGTGTGTGTGTGTGTGTGTTATTGGGGATTGAACTCAGGGCTTTGGACATGCTAGACAATCATTCTACCACTGAGCTACATCCCCAACCCACTTAGTCTTATCATAGTTACAATATAGTTTTTTAAGCTATAAAAAATACAGTTCTGGAAATACATGGTTTTTATTGTTTTGAGAATTGAATTCAGTCTTGCATTTGCTAAGAGCTTGCTCTGTAGCTCAGATGATCCTCCAGCCTCTGAAAATACGTTCTTAGTGGACCACCACTGCAAACTGGCTCTGATGGCTCAAAACTCAAGCTATGAAATTCTCTTAGAGGAAAATACATCCATGTTACTAAATTAAGAAGATTAGAAAGAAAAGAATAGAACCAATATTGGTTTTTTGGAAGCAATATTGAAGCTTAATGATTGAAAAAAATTGTATTATTATCACTCTATCTATCTGTCTGTCTACCTGTCTATCTGTATCTATCATCTATCTTCTATTTATTGCAGTGCTAGAAACTGAACCCAAAGCCTTTGTACTGCTTTACTTCCCACTCCTTTTTATTGTCTTTTCATCTTGAGACAAGGTCTCTCTTTATTCCCTAAGTTGACAACATAAGGCTTGAATTTGCAAATCTCCTGCATCTGCCTTGCAGATTACTGGGATTGCAGGCCTACAATGCTAAGCCAGTCCATATGCTGCTGCTGCTGCTGCTGCTGCTGCTGCTGCTGCTGCTGCTGACCAGCCTGTCCTAAGGGATCTTTCTCAACAAACTTTCCATGCTTATTAGCCCCTAAACCAAACTCTAATTCAATGTAGTTTTTCCCCATACCCCTTTCCTGGTTTAGTTAGCAATAGGCTCATCCTTGGCAGAATATCGGACTTGTCCTATTCATCTGCCTGCTGGATGGGGTCCAGGATGAGCCACACTTTGTTCAATCCTCTAGTTTTCAGTCAATCTCTGGTCCAGCATGTACAGTACAGTAATTACACAGTTGCACAATGGAGCATAATATATATTTCCCAGCACATTCAACTCTGTTCTGTGATTACAATTCACTAACTTAGGGCAGGGGGTGGGGAGAACATCTCTAAAGATGAGTGAGGCACAGCTGTGGGTTGGGCCCTCCCTACACATGGAAATCAGAGGATGGGGCTGCCCTCAGAGCTCTGGAGCCTGCTCAGGAGATGGCCCTCCATTCCACCCTGCCCCACAAAAGTGAGTGCACATTTGCTCACATATTTTTATGGAAGGTCAAGTTTCTCAAGGGCTGTGTGTCAAACTGGGAAGTGGGCTTTTATTTCTCCAGATGAGCCAGGGTACACATGTGTGACATTCATGAAAATAGCAGATTAAAATTATGCCTATTGTTTCAATGTTATGAATCTCTTCCTTAGTGTGCGAAGTCTTTTAAAGGAGAAAAGAGAAAATTTAAGGGAAAAATCAAATGACTCAGGGCCAGAGAGCTGTTGTTCTCAGGTCTATCTGCAGTGCCCAAATTCATATTGCTCTGGCCTGCCTGCCTCCCTCCCTTCCTCTCTCCCTCCCTCCCTCCCTCCCTCCCTCCTTCCCTCCCTCCCTTTCTCCCTTCCTTTCTTCCTTCCTTCCCTTCCTTTCTTTTTCTTTCCTTCCCACATATTAGAGACTAAACCTGGCTATATCTGAACTCACTTGGCAATGGGACTTGACCCGACTTGCTGTGAGCCTATTATTAAGTGGGATAATTTATTTCTTGCATTTAGTGTGAACATTCATGATATGGCTATAGAGATATTAATGTGTTTGATGATGATATAGTGCTTCTCTGAATCTCACCAGGGTACTGTGGAAAGGAGGGCATACATGCCATGTTTCTTTGGCCAAATTCTAAGACTTCTGAGAAATGATTACCTCTGGTCATGAGGGCTTGGAATAACTGATTACGGCCTACCATGTAAGAGAACCAGCCTTGACTTTAAACATCCATCTTGCTGCCCACTGTGTCTGCTTCTCAGTCACTCTCCAATTGGTAGCCTCCTTCCTTTCTCCCCTCTCCTTCCTAATTTCCACAGCACCGTCCTCATCTCCTTCCTCCTCTCACCCCTCCCTTGCTTCATGGCCC
This sequence comes from Octodon degus, assembly GCF_000260255.1. Lineage (NCBI taxonomy): Eukaryota > Metazoa > Chordata > Mammalia > Rodentia > Octodontidae > Octodon > Octodon degus. The sequence goes on along the minus strand of NW_004524720.1, from coordinate 3,333,029 downwards.
TGGCTGGTCCACTCCATCCCTGTGCCAGCCAACCCTGCACCTCCTCTGTGCCCTCATTGTATCAGCTGAATGTTTTTGGGAAACAGTCACAGAATGGTGTGGCTGGTTTCTCTTATATCCATAATTATAATTCCTCCTGGACACTATTGTCCTACTTTATTTCCCATGATTTTGCACATTTATATGAGTATGTTATATATTCTTTTTAAAAATTTACCAGTCTTGCTGAGCTTACTCAAATCATATTTCATTAAAAATATCAACAAAGCAAAACTGCCTAATTCATCTTCCCTTTACCAAACCCATCTGGACTGTTCCAGGTGTATCCCCACCCCTTTCCACTCTATTTTCACCACCTTCTCTGGCCTTAAGGACCTCAACTCTGCAGTTCTTCTGTTTGTCTCCCTCTTTTCTCTAAGCACACCATTACTGTTCACCTGCACCCAGCACCCCACGTAGCTCCCACACCCTGCCTCCTGCTGGTCCCCTGCCAATTCTCTGGTGCTGTCCCAACCCAGCTGGGAACAGAGGCCTTCCAGACGTCTCCCTCCCATTTCCTCTTCATCCCATTTCCTTGGGCTGTTGCAGCCACTGTACTACCTGCACTGTTTGTGTCAAGATCACCAGGGATGCACAGGTGGCTACTGGCACTGCTCAAACATTACCTGACCTTTCGGTTGCCCGCCATTTGCCCCTCCTCCAAGAGCTTTTCTTTCTGAAGCTCCTGTGATGACACAGTATTCTCTTTTTTCTGAATGATTATTTTTTTTCTCACATCCTTTGTTGCCTGGCCACCTTCTTCAAGTTGGGGTGTCTCGAGACTCCATTCTTATTCTTCCTTATTACATGGGATGGCCTTTGCCAATCCTCCAACCATGCTCTTGACCTCTGGCTCCACAGACGGTTGTGCCTCAGTATCCATAGAGGTTTGGTACCAAAATCCTTGGATGTTCTAGTCCCTTCCATAAATGGTGTAGTACTTGAATAAGACCTATGCACATCTTTCTGTATATTTTAAATATCTCCAAATTACTTATAGCACCTAATATAATTTAAATTCTATGTAAAAAATGTTGTCAGGTATGGGGGCACATTTCCCTAAAGCCCAGCACTTTGAGAAGCTGAGGCAGAAAGATACCAAATTTGAGCCCATCTTGAAAACTGAGTTAGCCAGACCCTGTTCCAAAATAAAATAATTTTAAAAGGGCTTGGAGTTGTAGCTCAGTGTGAAGGATCTAGGTTCAATGCCTAGTACCAAATAAAAGTTGTAATGACATATTGTTTAGCATTCACAACTTACAATTCATATTCAACCTTAATGTTCTTATTCAGTAAAGCCACTTCTTTCCTTAAATCTGGCTGAAGACCATAGGTAGAGGAAGAAAAGGCCTATATGTGGTCAGAATAGATCTAACCACCATAAGCCTATTGAATGTATGAATGAAATGAGGTGAAGAGTACTCACGGGACTGCTGGGGAGGGGCTGAGGGACCATAAAGGGCAGAAGGCCACACCAGGCTTATGCCTACGTATTGCTTTAGTTTGGTGCCTGGCATGTAGAAAAGTCAAATTTTGCCTTTCAACTTCCTGGACCATTTTGTAAATTTTCTGTACCTGCAGATGCAAAACCATGGATATGAGTGTACCTAATTGTCATTATCACTCTCCACTTCAAAGACTAGAAGGCATCTCAAACTCCACACATCCAACAAGGAGCTCTTGACATTCACCCACCTATGCTGTTGCTCTTCCCTAAACACTCCATCTCAGTAAGCAGCAAATATCACCACCAGCCAGGTGTTTAAGACAAACTCTATCTCCCTAGTTTTTGGAACTGCCCGATATGACCCATGAGCAAGTCCCGCCATCTACTACCCTAAAGCACATCCTGACTCCACCCACTGCTCTCCACTTCCCAGGTCAAGCAGCTTGTATGTCTTACCTGGACCACTGAAGAAGCACCTTGCGTGTTCTCCTGTGTATACTCTTGCTTTTTTGAATCAGCACAGCTATAACAATATTTACTTGTGCATATGCATGTCTCTGTCTGTCTCAGTTATGCGACACCCAAAATGAAGGAGGGAAAGCTTTATTTAGCTTTCAGTCAGTGGAGGTTTCAGTCCATACTCAGTTGGTTCCATGGCAGAGTGGCACATGGCAGAGAGTAACATTTCATGGCAGCAACAAAGAGCAAGACAGCAAGAGTGGCAGCAGCTCAGGCAACTAGCTAGTCTCTCTCTCCTCCTTACATTGTAATGCAGAGTATCTGCCCAGGGCACTCATGCCTCCCAGCATTGGATCATGAATCAGTCACAAACTCCAGAATCTTCCCCATGACTGCATGAGGCTTTGGGGGACATCTAGACATAATCCATGACACTGTTCTAATAGCCTTGGATGTCTCCCATTGCACTTATTGTAATTCTTTTCATCTTAGCTGACATTATGATGATGTTCTTGGTCTTGACACCCTGTATTTCCTTCCTGTGCCCTGTACACTGTCCGTGACCCACTACCTCAGCCACACAGCCTATTAACTGTTCTTCATAGTCACCAAATTCATTGCCACTCTAGGACTTTGGACTTCCTTCGTAACTATACCCATAATGTTCCCTTCATTGACCTGAACAGCATTGGTTCTTCCTTATCACTTGGGTTTCCATGTAAAAATCACCTGTGCAGCCATTCACATTGCTCTGTAAGACAGAAATTCGTCTTTGTTGGGTGCTTCAACCTTAACTTTCATAGTCAATGAAACAATGATCCTTCCCACCCTAAATCTTACTAAAGTCCATTCACATTCTTCTGTTTCCACTGCTTATATTCAGTTGTAACATACCTTGCACTCCTGCCTGGACTGTAGCAGGAGCCCCTCGGATGGACACCTCCCCACATGTGTACTTGTTCCTTTCTAGTCCAGGCACGGCTAATAGTGCAGCCACCCTCTTTAGACCACATTAGTGGCTTCTCATTGCTCTTATGGTGAATCTCAGAATCCTTAGCAAGACTCCTGAGTTCCAGAATGATGTGACCTGCAAGTTTCTGCTTATTTCCCTCTTTTGATATAGAAACATTCTCTTAGTTTCATAAACATTTCACACCCTTTCCAACTAAGTGGTGCTTTACCCTGGATGTGTCAGAACATTTACCCTTTCTGTTTCTCTTTGACCCCTACTCACCCTTTAAGTTGTAGCTGAGAAATCATTTGCACAAGACAGACTTTCCTGACACCTTTCCCATAATTCCTCCTGGCCCTCAAACTGGATTTTCCCCATGTCCTGGCCAGTGTCAGGGTACCCTGTGCTTCCCATTCCTATTACATATTTGATTCTGTTTGATCCATTCATCTCTCCCTTGCTAGAATAGTTTCTGCAGCCATGGTGTCATGAGAAAAGGCCCTGGGGCCATATTTCTTGGCTCCAACCCTGGTTCCTTTTCTTTCTTAGCCTTGTGAAGTTGAGCAAATTGTTAGACTTTCTTAATGTAAACTTAAGGTAATTATGGTGCCTACCCTATAGATTTGTTCTGCGGTTCAAATGAGCTAATAAATATAAAGCCCTTAGTATAGTGCTGGCCAGATAACAAATACTCAATAAATCATCATGATTGCTATTGTTATGAGAACTGGGATTACATCTGCTCATTCATCATGGTGTAGCTAGTAAGTATTGCTTGAATATGTAAATAATATTTTTCATGAGTCAAAATTAAAAATAACTTTATTAAATTTCTAGATGTGCTCTGGGTTCTTTAGAGCACCTAGAGATTTCTAAAACACAGTTTTCAAAATCAAGGAGTCTTCAATTAAGCAAACAAAGAAACATACAAACAGGATCTTCTTCAAGGGCATGTCTGCAGCAAGGACATCTGTGTGTCCCGAGCATTGTCCATGGGATCCAGACCACGTGTGTGCTCCGTGTGCAAACACTGGGTAATCTCAGACCTCACTTTTTTGCAGCAGAAAGAATAAGGGCTCTGGAGAGAGTGAAAGGCCAGCCAGATGGAGTGGTGGAACATTTTGTCTTTGAATAGGAGCTCAACAGGTAGAACTTAGTGAATGGAGGGATGAATGACAGGAATGATAGAATGAGGACATGAACTTGAAAGGATGGGTGGAGAATACAAGCCTCCTGGAATGCTGGAGGCCTGATCCTCCTGGGATGGCCTTGAGGCAGCAGTACCAGCAGCTCCTGGGCATTCTTAGACTTGCAAATTGCTGGATGCTTCCCAGATCCACTGAGCCAAAGTCTTGGGGCCAGGACCCAACAATCTATGCTTGATGATCCTTCCAGCTAACTCCAGTGCTGACCCCAGCACTGCATTCTCAGTGGAGATCTGTGGACACCTGAGTCACAAGAGGAGTCCCAAGAGACTCATGGGGGAACATCACCAAAAGCACTCAACAGTCCTACTCTCTCTTCATGACACATCCACGAGCAAGGGTGATCCTAGACATCCACATAAGCAGGACTGTGACTCAGCCAAGCACCACTATCTTCAACCTGCATACAGTGTTCTGTTGATTCTTTTTCTAGCCACACACTGAGGCCGAAAGAGGAGACTTTGATTTAACACAGAGTATAAGGGACACATTGAATGTTAAATAAAAGTTTTTGAGAAGCCAGTGATAATGAAATTTCTGCAAATTTGGCTCAAGATAATTTTCACCAGATCCACAAGTCAGATATCCAAACTCACATAAAGCTTATGATGATGTCCCAAATGCTTTAAAAAATCAGAAAAAGGAAAAATTTAGTACTAATTGTATCTAGTTTGGCTCTCGTCTAATAAAAATGTGTTATTTGGAAAGTGCTTATAGAGTAACAGCCTGAAAAGTCTTTTCCTATCATCATCGGAACTTTGCAATTATAAAAATGAATCAGTTGACTTTTCAACTTCAAAACGAAAGAACTGTAAATATCATCCAGTCGAGTATAAATCCTGCACATTGTGGTTCGCAATTGAATTTTTAATCTATATTTTATGTATATCAATTCCCAAATCGCATACAGTACGATTCTAAATTTTATTACTAAACTATCCTTTTGCTTTACATAATTAATGCACATTACACACCATGTGTCATATAATAAGTAGGAAAAAAAATCAACCTTTTTAGACCTAAAATACATAGATTTTAAGATTATATTATGAATTTTGAAATACAGTCTTTAATAATACATCGATCTAATTTTTTTAAAAAAACTCCTTTCAACTTGAAATTACTTCATTTCAGAGCATGAAAACATTTTTAAAGAAAATGATTTTCAAGATTATTACAAAAGACTGGAAAATGTTGGCTTTGAAATCAAGGCCCATGGGTCTGGGTGTTGGAGGGAGACTGAGGTCTAGGTGTGGCCTGGCTAGGAAAGTGGGAATGCCAACAAGCCAGGGAAATATCCAGATCACGGGAAGTTTTGCTTTCTATTTTAATTTTTTGATGGCCATTTATTGATTGCATGTATTGCTGGGGTCCTGCAGCGTATGCCAGCACATGTGTACATTGTACACTGACCAAGCCAGGGTGACTTGCATTAGCATAGACCATATATGTGTAGCCTTGAAACTTTTATCTAGATTGTCATAATATCTCATAGGTTACTATGAACTGAAGTCGTTTCCCTGTGCTGCAGGGCATCAGGATTTGCCTTTGATTTAACTTTTCTTTGGTATGTTACCCACCTTCCTTTCATATACCCTTCCACCCATCCTTCCCCGATTCTAGAATCACTGCAGCATCAGGTCAACTTGTTTTTAATTTTCATATGGAGGAAAAACATGGTGTTTGTCTTTTTTTCTGTGAATTATTTCACTTCACGTGATTTCCTCCATTTCTATCCCTTTTGTTGCAAATGACAGGATTTCATTCTTCTTTATGGTTGAATGATATTCCACGGTATATTTTTTTCACCACATTTTCATTATCCGTCATCCACTAGTGGACACCTAGGCTGATTCCTTGTCTTAGATATTGTGAACTCCACCACAGTAAACATAGGGGGGCAGATAAGTTTTTTGGCATGCTCATTTCATTCTCTTTGAATGTGTACCCAGAAGTGGAATTGCTGGATCATATGGTGCATCTATTTTTAGGCTTCTTGAGGAGCCTCCATACCATCATCTGTAGTAGCTGTGCTAATTTACATTCAGTGGGAAGTCATGAAAGCTTAAGTACAAGTGGAAGGTTCATTTGTTCTTTGAGATAAAAGGGAAATGATAAAATTTTGACGTGTTTTCAAAATAGAGAGCATAGCAAATGTCAGAAGGTTCATTAAGCTCTACAGTCCCTGCTTAGAAGATTCTGGAGGCTGGGTCTGTTCAGTAGAAGTTGTTTGTGCTCCCTGTTTTGGTACCTCTGGGACCTTGTTTCATGAGTCCCTCCTGCTCCTCTCCCGTATTTCTTAACTACTTTTTCATTTGCTTTCTATTACCTGGATTTCTAAACCCAAATTAGTCTGCTCAGACTACTTGAACAAAATACCACAGGCTGGCTGGCTTAAAACCACAGGAATGCATTTGTTTACAACTCAAGGTCAAAATGTTTTCGAGCTGGTGTCTGGTGAGGCCTTGGCTCTTAGCTTGTAAGCCGGCCACTTTCTCACTGGGCTCACACAGCTTTTCCTCAGTGGACAACATGAGAGAGGGCTCTGCTGTCTCCTTCTCTTATTACAAGAACACTTGCCCCACCAGACTAGGACAGTGCGTTCTGACCTCATTTACCCTTCACTACCTCCCAAAGGGCCCTGTGTCCAAATTCAGCTACATCCAGCGTCATCGCTTCAACCTAGGAATGCTGGGCCATGCAGTTCAGTCCATCCCAAGACCCTTGCATCTCATGTTTCCATCTTTCATTTCCCTCCATAGTCTCACTAGGGCCACAGATTTTCCGTGGAAGTTAATGTGCACATTATAGTTCAGGCTGGTATAACACACGCTATAGACCGGGTAGCTTAAGTAGCCGTGCTTATTGCATACAGTTCTGGGGTTCTGGGTCAGGTTGCCAGGACAGTCAGCTCTCATCGAAGGTCTCCTGGGTTGCAGACACATCTTCCCATTGTATGCACACATGGCAGGGAGCAGAAAAACCAGCAAGCAACCCTGTGTTGCCACTATGTGAGCCCCACTGCGAGACTCCGCACTCATGGCCCAGAGCGCTCCCAGATGCCTCATCTCCCAATACTGCTTGAGGGCCCCTTATCTGAAATGTTTAGGACTAGAAATTCAAATGTCTTTCTAGTTTAGGAATATTTGTATATTCCCAAAGACAAAGATAGAAATAAAGACATTTAGGGATGGACCCAAGTTTAAAAATAAAATTCACTTATGTTTCAAATGTACCTTACACACACAGCTAGGTGATAATTTTATAAGATTGTTGGTATACCTGCATTTTGGCTGTGACCTGTTGCATGAAGTCAGGGATATAGTTTGCTACTGCAGCATCACAGCCATGCCTACCAGTTTGGTTTGGAGCATTTCAGATTTGAATGTTAGAGATGCTCAGCCTGGGGGGTGGGGCTTCAACTAATGAGTGAGCTGGGGGGGTGAAGCACACTCAGCCCGCGGGAGCGTGCTAACTGTCTACCATGCTCGTATTCTATTTGTGGTGGTAGGGCCATTTGGTAGGCTGATCACTACCATGGGAAGACTAGAGCTCATTTTAAGACCTGGTTTAAAGTAAAGCCCTGATATATCTATCTTTTTCCTGGTTTCCGTTATATAGATAAATTCCTAAAATTATTATTGTGAGTAAATTGTATTCTTATACAACCAGCTTGCTGCCGTTCAAGACTGTTGAGCTGGGTCATTCATGGGTGGATCCTGTTCTGTTCCCTACCATTATTTACCTCAGGTGTTTCCTTAGATTGGAAAGTCAGACAGTCCTTCATTTGTGTTTGTTTGTTTGGGTTTTTTTGTATTTAGGGCAGGGTCTACAGGGTCTCACTACACAGATCAGACTCATAGTAATCCTCCTGTTTTCAGCCTCCCAAGAGTTGGGATTGCAGACACACGCCACCACACCCAGTTTAGTCCTTGGTTTTGTCTTGGCTCCATGGACCACTCCCTGCTCAGGGCATAGAGAAAAAGGAGGTGATGAGTGAGGCTGTGAACTCTAAACTGTCTGTTCTATGCTGGGGCCACACATAGATAATTTTTACTTTAGGCAGATGCAAATATACCAGGTTGAATTTCTTCTTTTTTAATTTATGTATTTGGTACAGGTTCTTACTATGTAGCTCAGACTTGTAGTGATCCTCCTGTGTCAGCCTCCCCAGCACTGGGATTATAGGCGTGTGCCATCACTCCTGGCTTGGGGGTTTGCTCCTTGGGCCTGGGGTGGGGCTGGAATAGCATGTGGCACCAGGGATCAAACTCAGGTCCTCGAACTTACCAGGCAGGTGCTGAGACCACTGAGCTATCTCCCCAACCCCACAAAGTTGAATTTTTCTATAAGTGTACTGATGATTGATATACATTGGTACCAGTCAGAAATTACTGAATTGTGCTTTTAGGCTCTCAAGAAGCCCTAGTAAATACAAATTCCTATGCTTCACTGAAAAATTAAGGTTTACAAAGAAAATGCTTAACAGAAAATAGAGATTTGAAAAAAGAAGCACAATATTCATATTATATGTATCACACATTTTGAATAACACACTAACATATACAATATATTTAAATCCTTTTATTTTTTCACATTAAAAACTGCAGACACTTAAAATATGGTCATTTTTCAGGTAAGACTAAATTAGTGTGATGTAATGAAGGGAAGACTTTTGTTTCTTACATTCTATGTGTCTTTCTTGTTTGAATTGATTGAATAAGAGGATACATGGCTTTCAGTGACAGAACAGAGAGAGGGCAATGCAAAGAGACGGGAGAAACAGGAGATTAAGAATAAAATGCAGGGCCAGGGAGATCCTTCAGCGGACTAAAGCACCTGCTTATGTAGAAGGACTTTTTTTTTTTTTCTTTGCTGCCTCTGAATGCCTTCAGGGCAGGTTTGGCTGGCTTGAGTTGTGGGGATCGAACCACAGCAACCTGAGCCTGACTGCTTTGTTGAAGCAGCCACTTAAAGAACTGAGCTACAGGGCAGGCCCCCCGCACCTGCTTATTTAGGCAAGTGCAAGGATCGCAGTTTGATCCCCAGCACCACATGACATGCCAGGCCAGGAAACATGGGCACTCGCACATGAGGTGGGACAAACCTATGGTCTACCAATGAAATGACAAGCCCAACTGCTTAGGTAAAATTGATTAAATCAGGATCAAATGGGGAAGCGAATCATGTAGCAAACAGACACAACTGCAGAATAGGAGTTCTTCCTACAGAGGTTTGGGTTAGTGACCCTTCCTTGCTCTTTCAAGGTGATTGATACCTATTTAGAACATCAAAATACCTGATACCCCTACCAAAGAAGATATGTGGCTACATTTATTTAATCTTTTGTCTTGAGGTCTGGCCCACAGTGGAGAGGCCTGCCTCTCCCACAGTTGCAAGGTATGTCGTCTTGCATATTGTCTCTGCAAGGGTCTAGCCCTGTCTGGCTGCCTTGTTATATAACTCAGTTGTCTACAACATGAGAACTCTGGGAGGGTGGCGTACACCTATAATGCCAGCCCTGGGGAGGCTGAAAACAGGAGGATCACTACAAGTCTGAGCTGCATAGTAAGACCCTGTAACAACCAGATACGTTAAAAAAGAAAGAAAAAGAAGAAAATGGAGAAGAAAGAGAAAACAAAGTAAAGGAAGCTGATGGCACCCATGTATCTGTGATATCTGTATATTTCCTATTTTGTCTTGATTGTACGCTGATTATAGAGCTTCTTGAAAGGTCATTTGGTAAAGTGAAATAAATGACTTGGAAAAAATAATCCTAAGGGGGAAACTGTTTTGAACAATTAAATCATAATAATCATAATTTAAACCACTTTGCAATTAGTCTTTTTATGAACATCTACAACTCTAAAAATGATTTCTACAAAAATGCATCTTGGCAACCAATTAATGCTTGGTCTAGTCTAATTTATTTGATTTTCTTGAGGGCAGAGAAGGCTGAAGAAGATAGCTAGAAAGCATCACCATCTAAAGTATTCGCATATAATATGATTTTTTGAAAGGCATATTACATGGATTTTAATTACACATTAAAATATTGTACCTACTTGCTTCTTGTCTGAATACACTGTGGTAACTTTGAAGCAGCCGACGTTCTTAAACTCAAATTAAACGTGCAGGATGAGGCTTATTGTTTGCATTTACTGAAAAAAGAACCTAATAAACCATTTTCAGTAATTATTGTTATCTTTATTTAGAAATGCAGCATCACCATCTGCATTTTAATGGTTATAACAAACTCATTGCTACATGAAATGAAAAAAAAGTCCTCTTTTACCTAAGTCTATTCTTAAATTTATTTTTACAAGTAAAACAATATGGATGAATTTACAACAATACCAGTTACTGGTGCTATTTCTCCTGCTACATTTCTTTCTTTGTGTCTCCCTTTGCCTCTCTCTTATTTGTGTTCTCTCTCTCCCCCCCTTTCTCTCATTCTTGCTCTCTCTCTCTCTCTTCCTCTGTTTCTCTCTCTGTCTCTGTCTCTCTCCATTTCTGTCTCTGTATCTATTTCTGTCTCTGTCTCTGTCTGTCTCTCTGCCATTGTGTCTATCTCTATCTCTGTCTCTGTCTCTCTGTTCTGTGACTATAAAGCTAAGAAACAATTTTCATGCATATCTTATGTCTTATTACATGGAAAAAGGCTTCTATGATGTTAAACAAATATGCATGCATGATCTTTTAGGATTATACTTTACAAAATATCTCAAACATAAGGAATCCGTTGTATGCTTTGATATGAATTCACACTGATTCATCAAAAACAAGACAAAACTTTAAAGCTAAGTATATGTGCTTATTATTCATTTCATTCAGACACATTAGAGAAAGATGACTGAATTAACACAAAAGAAAAACAAAACAGAAATTAATTGCTATTGCTAATGTATAACGTTTTGAAAGTACCAATTGCTAGTTACTTCTCCAACAGTACCTGTGATATAGAGCTCAACAGAGTTTTACCGGCACAAGTGTATCACAGTAGGAGACAGAGTATTAAATCATCCCAATCGTGTTGCCTCTGTCTCCCAAAAGCTTGTGGTTAGAAACTAAAATAAAAACTTACACACAAAATTCAGTGGGCATATATACAAAACACAGAAATATTTATTGATTTTTCAAAACATCTTCATTCATTTTCTGCCCCTAGTTTTACTTCCTTTTTTAGGATGGAAAAGAAAGAGAAAAAAAAGTAGAATTAAGAAAAGAAGAAGGAACAAGATGGGGAAAAGGAAAACAAAAGAATCCATCTGGCAAGAGAAGATAAACAAGATGTTTTATTTAATATTCCACGAGTTCCTTCAGGAAAAAAAATACACAGGTCACCTTATTTTATACATCACATATTTATCCCTGACCCTCCTCTGGCCCCGCCTCTCTGGCCCCATCCCCTATGGCCCCGCCCCTTCCTCCGGCCCCGCCCCCCACCCTAAGCCTTCTACTGAGGTTCCTCTGCACAGCGGAAGGAAAAGTAGGGCCTTGCCATATTTCAAATGAAACCTGATTAAAGAGCCTTCAGATGTTTGTGCTCTTAGGCAAGACATTAGCTTCTCTGACTCTGTTTTCTCTTCTGTGAGATGGGAAAACTGCCGACGCTGCAAAAGCTTTGGTGGCACACATACGTGCAGATCTTGGAACCCACATCCTGGCCCTTTCCCCAAGCTTCAGCACGCCCTGCCTTACCCATTCATTTAAAAATTAATTAAAAATACCAAAAATTATGCATTTTTCTGACCACTCAAATGAAAATCGACACAGAAAAAAGACATATACATATAATAAATAACTCTCAAAATAATTCCTAATGTTTTTGTAATATATTCTTTGTAGAGTTATCCTTAAATGAATATACATACACATATTTCTAACCCAACACACGGTTATTCTGCAACTTGCTTCTTCAATGTGACAGTGCAATTTAGACTTCTTTCTATTCAATACATAGATCGATCTTACTGTTTTTAATGGCTGCCCACTTATGTGACCACATTATATTTTGTCGTAGCTCATCCTCTTTATGAATATTTACATAGCTTTGCTTTTTTGGTTAAAACAAGTAATGGTTCAGATAATATGTTTGCATACACATTACGCTAATTTTTCTGTTAGGATTAATTCCTGAAGTAGAATGTTTATATGAAATGTATGGTCCATTTAAAATTTTGATAGATAAAACCATGTTACCCTAGAAAAGAAGATAATTAACTTATGTGCAGTATTTCTCATTTCAATCCTCTGAGCTAGAAACTTCTGGATCATCGTCAAACTTTCACTTTTCTTTTTCCAAACTGTCAGCATGTTCTGAGATTATATTACAGCAGCAGCTTCCTGACCCATCCTGCCATTTTTATCTCCTTCACTCTTGTCTTACTACAGGACTTTCAGAAGTTCTCATAATGTAGTCTCTGCTTTCCTGGGCACCTCAAGGAGTCCATGATTTCCCAGGTTCCTTGGTGTCATGTAGCCATGGCAACAGCAAGAGACAGGAACTGGTGATTATCCCTCCCAGCCTTAGTCCTTGATCACTACCACCAGGCCTATTCCTCTACGCTTCAGAGTGTTCTGTGAGCTGACTGTGATATGGAGTGGTGGAGCTGCAAATGGCAGAGCCTGGGTTGAAAGACACACCCTGACAGTCCTAACTGCTCACTAGAACAAAGTCTTCTGAGTTGAGCCATGACACATTTAGGTCTTTTGGTTACAACAATTAACTTATAGTCATATATATAGAGATCTCCTCATCTTTCATTCCCACTATTGGAGAAGTCTTCTTGATGGCCTCCCTTCCACCTGGTCCTTCATCTGGGGAGCTTCCTGGCAGAATGATCCTCTTTTGAACCACACTGACTGGTGGCTCCTTCAGAAGGCTTTGGGGCCCCATTCACTAGCGACTCAATTCAAACCCCTTGGCTTGTCACACCATCTGGGACTGTGGGGCCTATCCTGTCTTGTCCTTGTAGTGTCAGCACCAGTGGAGGATAGCATTCAAGGCATGCTTTCCAGATAAATAATTCTTGATATATGTCTTGGACACAAATACAACATTTAGAGGCAGTTTCACTTTATAAATGATCATTTCATAGAAATACTCATTGAAACTTAACAATTGGTGAAAAGAATGGTTTACCTCTTTCACTGAGGTAAAAAAAGCATGTTTTTCATGTAATCAATTTAAGCCCCCAACATGTTAAGCTTAAATGGACCTGAAGGCTCATTTAGTAGAATTTTCTCCTCTTGCAGACTAAACAACAGCAACAACAAAAATCCTACAGCAGAGGTCACTCATCTCTGACACCAGGTTGTTTGTTTGTTTGTTTGTTTGCTTGTTTTTTGGAGGGGAACGGTCTACAGGGTGTTCAGTGTTTCACTACTAGATCGGACTCGTAGTGATCCACCTGTTTACAGCCTCCCAAAAGCTGGGATTATAGGTGCGTGGCACCAAGCCCAGTCTCAGGTTGTATGTTTTGGGTAAAATCTAAAATGTTCCCCTAAAAGCTCTAATGTTCAGAGCTGGGGCTCTTGGAAGGTGAGGAAGTCATAAACACTCTGTCTTCACCAGCAGAGGTTCATGAGACCATAATCTGATGGCCTTTGGGGAATGATAGAAATAGGGAGTGAAACCTAGTGGGTCATGGGGGCATGAACTCGGGGGCTATGTGAGGTCCCCATTCCCTTCCTTTCTGCTCCTCCCACAATGAGGTGAGCAGGTCTCCTCCTTCTGCTATGAGGCTCTGCCTCACCTCAGGTCCACAGCATTGGAGCCAATTGACCATGGACTGAAATCTCACAAATGGTGAGCCAAAATAAGCCTTTCCTCCCTCAGACATGTTGTGTCAGATATTTTACTTCAGTGATGAAAGGCTGACTAACCATATGTTATGGTTTGTGTCTAGTTGTACCCCCAAAGCCTCATGTAGTCATGTGGCAGAGTTCTAAAGGTTGTGATTAATTCAGGATCCAGGGTTGGGATTATGGGTGTGAGTGGTACATCTGGCCTGGGGTGCATAGCTTGACTGCAACATAAGGGAGACAGACTTGCTCTTTGTTACCATTGTTGCCGCTATTCCTCCCTTTGCTCTTTGCTGTTTTCTACAATCATGAATGGCTGCCCTCTGCCATGGGCTGCCACTCTGCCGTGGAGATAACTGAGTATGTACTGAAACCTTCACTAACTGTGAACTAAGTAAACCTTTCCTTCCTTAATTTTGGGTGTTGGGTATTTTGTCCCAGCAATGAGAGAAGAGTAACCAAGACAACATGGTATTAAAGTATAGTGATTATAGGAAACATGATTTCTTCTATTATCTGCATGGATTCCACTCATTTTTGGGTTCAGGGGAAGGTTGAATTTAATGCTCTATGGCTTCATCTTTCTGCTTGGTCCCCTCAGTCCCACTGTGAAGGTAATGGGACATCAGCTGTGGCTCTTAATCTTCAGCCTGTATCACCTGCACAATTCATGGAGCTCTTCCGTGGACAGGGGCTCCTTCATTCACCAGGACCTGAGGCCCAGGGTACAGGGAAGGCACTTTTCTAACTCAGTGGGAGGAATGGCAGGTTTATGAATATAATTATACCCTACCTTTAAGCAACAGAAAGTAACCGCTGCTGAAAGGCATATTGTTCCTTGTACACTGGTCTTGCAATGGTGTTTGAGAAATCAATAATGCAACCAGCCCAGTGTTCAACTCATGGGTGCCAAGTTCTCAGGGATTCAGATTTTATTTGGGAGGTATGATGGGCACAACACGGATTGGGATGAAGGACGTTTCCAGCTGTCGGGTTCTCTTTTGGGGCCAGCTCACTTTCATAGGCAGGTACTTTCCTGCCCTCTCAGGCAGGCGCCTCCCCAGCACAGCTGGCTCCATCACTTGCACAGCACAGTGAAGAGTCTTCGATGGAGGCACTTGTCAGAGCGGTGAGTTAGCTAGATATTTGCAAGCAGACACTTTGACATTATAAACCCATGAGAGGATCCCTGATGGGCAGCAGAGCGCAATGTTAAAGTCATGACTGAAATTGGACTGTTGAAATCCCAGTTCCAAGTAATTCTAAGAAGAAAATTTCCATTTTCAAACAAGGTTAATTAGGAGGGGCAGAAAAAAACCCTGAAATGTCACTTTTCTTCTTGCTGTTTAAGAAGGTATTTAAAGATCTAACTTCTTCCTGAGAAAGTCTGCCTGGGCTATGCAATGCATTTGTCTGTGAAATAATGGAGCTGTTCATCCACTCATACAGTCATTCATCTGATAAACAATTATTAAGAATTTAGCATTATGGGTTGCTCTAAATGGCAGGGTATAAGTAATGACAAAACTTAAGCCCCTATCTTCATGGAGTTTATGTTCCAGTGGGAAAATGATGATAAAAATCATACACATACCATGGGAGCCGTAGCAGGTGGATTTTGATGTGCTAAAAGTCAGCCTAATCTTAGTGTCTTAAAACAACATAGATGTATTATTTCCTGTAGTTCTGGGGGCACGTCAGCAGGTCAGGTGATTCTCTCAAGGGCCTTGCCTGGGCTCATATTTGTGGCTATTTTCAATCAGGAGATCAGCTGGTGGCTGGGCTATAAAGAGAGCTGGCATGGCGGGGCGTCCGTCCACAGGGCCTTTTGTCTCTGGGTGGTTTTAGGGTTTCATGAGAATAGGAACTGACGAGCTAATATTCTACCAATTTTCTGTGTGTGCCATGTTTACCAATACCCTGTGGAGAAGAGCAAAGGCATAGGGACATGCTCACAGCCACATGGAAAGGAGCATGCAAGGAGGAAAGATCACTGAGGACCAACAGAGAAGCGAGCTGATACCTTGGTAATAAGAGATACCAAGAAAAGTAAAGGACAAATGAGAGGATCCTACAGAGTACTGGAACAATTTTGTTTTAGGGAAGAAGGTGAGGACAAGCCCCTCAGAAGAGATAACATTGAAATAGAGCCCTGTGTTAGGGCAAGGGGTGTGAGTGCACACAGTGTTCCAGCCAGAGGAAGCATGTACAGGAGCCCATGTGAAAACAAGGGGCCCATGAGGCCAGAGGGCAGCAAGCAAAAGAAGAGCTTAGACCAAGCTGGTAAGATAAGCCACACGAGGCCCCTGTGGACCACAGCAAGGATTTCACAAGGTGCTCAAAGATTGAAGGAGATCTGTGCAGGGCTCTGTTCTGGGAAGGGATGGGAAGTGATTGATGTTTTAAAAAGATCCCTTTGGCTGCTGTTTAAAGAATAAATCTCATAAGAGCAGAAGTGGGAGCAGAAAAATAAGTTAAGAGAAGGTAAGGTGGCTCAGAATACGACAACAGTGTAGATGGTGGGGAAAAGTCAGACTCAGGATGTGCTTTGAAATCAGGGCTGAGGGCACTTGTACTGACTGGGTTGAATGTAGGTTATGAGAGAAGAAAGAGGATGATTTTTAGGTTGTTGATCTGACCATGTGCGTAAGTGATACTGCAATTATGAATGGGAGGTGACGTTGGCTGGATTCTGGTAGAAACAAGAGAGAGATATTTTGGCAATAAAATCAACCACATTGTCTCCCAACATGCTAAAGCTGAACTTAGAGGCAAACTGATGTGACCCCATCATTTTACAAGTCAGGAAATTAGCACCTGGAAAACCGAAGATTTCTTCTTTTAAAGGTCATCTAGGAAACTGAAATTCCAGCAAATCTGGTTCTGGAAACCCTGGCTTATTTTTTCCCCTGTCTCAGGGCCAAGATTTTCTTTTACTTCTTGTTGCCATTGTGTGCTTGATGAAATCACTCTTGGGATGGTATTTAAATTGCATTTAAAGGATTGTTTCATCATTATTCTCCCAGTTGAGAATTGAAAAGCATTGTGTATCTGTTCTGCTTTCACAAAAGAGTAGTTCTGAAGAGAGATGATCAAAAATGTGCTGTTATTTCAAAAATAAAGGAAAGGTTTTTTAAAAATGGTAGATGTCCAAAAACAGCTTTTATCTTGTAGGTAAAATCAGTTAATGCCAGATGCTTTAAAGTTTCTGAGAAGTTATTTGCATACTTTAATTTCTTCCCTTTCTTGTTGTTTTAGCATATGGAGGATCATATTGATAAACCTTCAAGGAAGTACAGTAAAGGAATGAGACATTAGTGGAGAGGCTTCAAGAAGGTCTTCAGTAAAAATATAATTTTACAGATCATGGTGTGTTTCAGTAGATTGCCTCTGTTTAGACCCACACCTTAACAAAAGGAAGATCTGTGTGCCCAGCCTAATGAGCCCTCAACAAAGTTTAGCTGTTCTGTTTTGCTTCCTTTACGAAACTTGAAAACACTCTTGCTTTGCATTTGACAAAAATTAGGCCAAATTCTATGAACTCTGCTGAAGCAGTTTTTGTATCTATGTCATTCATGCCCCTTCATTGAGCACACAGCTGATACCTTTGACGTTAATGAATGCTGAAAATTTAGTGTTCAGAGAAGTAGAGACAGCAAAAGAAATAGGTAAAAAATGAACTGACACCAGCGTTAGGATTGAAAGTTTTGTAAATGGGACAGAAGGTGATGTTATTGTGAATTTATATGACTAGGGCTTCCTGTGTGACATTAGATTCCTTGTTTTACTCAGCACTCTCCTAGTCCACCCTTATTCTCTCCCTTTTTCTGATCTCCTGACTTGTAGAAGACGCTTATGATAATTATATATTTATTACATATTTACTACATGAGATACAATCATAAAATATTATGAATGTTTAAATTTCTAAAAAAAATGTATCACAGTAAATGCCATATTGGCATTAATCCATCCCAAAATACTCCCCATGCTTAATGCCATTGTTCTTGTCATTTTCTGAAGCAGTCCTGGACGTCTTCTTTTGTGTCTTTAGTTGTGCTGTCTTGGCTTTATCTATGTCTTGAATTGATTTCAAAACATTATCATGGTCATTTTGACTTGGTATAAAAGTAAGAAATCCCAAGGAACAAGATACAGTAAACAAGGTGGAAAAAGACACACCATAATGTTTTTATTTTAAAGAAATTACCATCAACATTTTGAGTCAATTCAGGACATAGAAGTAACTACAAAAAGATACTCAGGAAAGTAGACTTTGTGAACACTATCTCAAAGGGGCAAGAATGATGGGATAATTGTATTGAAGTGAGGGAGGGTATTTTGAAGGGATTTGATAGCAACTTGTCTTCTGTAATATATTTTTCTTAATGTCACATCGTCTTAATTTTTGATTATGGAGCTCAATGCATTACAAACATCATGTCATTGTTAGTTGTTCTCTGTGTATACACTGTGTATTTGTGTATAATCTTCCTAGAACTGGAACCTAAATTTATAGCTCTATTCACTTAAGCAAGTTACGGAAGTCTTTTTGCTTCAGATTGGTAATTTATAATATGTTGGAATGATTGTATATTTATCTTCTATGTTGTATTTCTCTTTTAAAAATATGACTTAAAAGTTATCCCATGTTTGACTCCAAATAAGGAGAGCAGGATGCTAAGGAAAAAGAAAGAGTTGGAAAAGGAAGGTGGGTTTTGAGATATTAAAAAATACAGTTAGGATGCTCAAGGGTTGAAAAAGGGAAGGAACAGGGAATCTCCATTGTCATCTTACTCCTCTGAATAGCAAGATTTCCTTATGTGTTTCTTAGTTCAAATTAAAATTTGTTTTGTTTTTGTTAAATTTACTTTGCCTTGTCCCTTGGAGGCAAATATATAATCATGTTTGCAAAATTAGCTTAAGAAAAATGATCAGTATAGCTTCTTACATAAGCAGAAATGGTCAACTATAAGGGGTGACACTGACTGCAGAGAAACACTGAATTCTCAGTGTAGAGTTATCAGTACCCTGGATATTCCACAGTGGTGAATTCCCAGGAGAATCCATTAATCAGCTATGGATATTGCTTCCCAAGCTCTTTCCAACTTCAATTTCTTATGTTTCTCTCATGTTCTCTTAAAAATAATTCAAAGGTTTCAGGGGTGGGAAATTTGTTATAGATTCTATATCAATTGTCAACTCTACTTAACACCAAAATAGTTTATTCATCCAGATTTGTCACCGATTTCCTTGTGGCTTGGCTTTCAATTGCTAATACTACACGAAAGTGTAAAAATTGCACCACAGTGTAGTGCTGGTGTCCAAGAGATGGATGTCAGCTTCTCACTTACCTCATCTCCTATGCATTTGTTATTCCATCTGTATTTTGCATAGAGAAAAGGATCACAATCTTGAGAGGCTGAACTGGTTGCGGTATGCACTTTTCGTAGTAATGCAGCCCTTCTGAGGGCTCCACTGTGCTGCTTTTTTGTGCCAAATAGGGCAGAAGCTGCGAGGTGGGAGGTGGGAGGCAGTGGAAGGAGGGGCGGGCAGGGCGGAGTACACTCTGCTGTTCCTCTCCAGGGATTTAATCTTATACCTCTGACCTTCTCTCTCAGGGAAACGGTCACCTCCTATTATAGACATATAGACATCAATCTCTAATTAGTAGGAATACACACAGAACTCTAGTATAGTATCAATACAGGGTATATTAGAAAAAGACAAGGAAAAAAATTACCATTTCTTGAAAGCAAACATTAATATTGAATTATTTATTCAATTTTGCATAACTATATCTGTTAATTTGAGCAACAGAATTGACGTTAAAAACAGATAACATAAAAACCACTGTTAATTAGCTATTCCTGTTTTGAAAATCTGTAACATATGTATTGTTGTGCATTACCCTGTTTCTGTCATTTTTCTCTTTTTTCCTTTCTTTTTTTTTTTTTTTTTTTTTTTGGTGAAATTAGGGATTGAACATAGGACCTTGCACTTGCCAGGCAAGAGCTTATTCTACAGAGCCAACTCCCCAGCCCCTCTATGCGTTTTTGATTCTGGTTTTACTCTTCAAAATATATATATATATTTTTTTTTCAGAGCTAGGGATTGAACTCAGACCCTTGCACTTGCCAGGGAAGCGCTTATTCCACTGAGCCATCTCCCCAGCCCCTCAAAATAAAATATTGAAAACACACAGGATCTCTTTGTTTCATTTTGTTTGCTTTTTTAGTTTGGTTTGGACTTTTTTTTAAGACAGGGTCTCACAATGTAGCCCAAATTGTCCTTGAATTCACTGTAATCCTCCTGCCTCAGCCTCCCAAGTGCTGGGATTATAGGCATGCACTACTGAGCCTTGTGTAGTCAAGGGTGTTCTTACAGATTTTTTTTTGTCCTGATCATCTGTCCAAACCAGTCAGGTTTTGCTCCAACAACTGAAATTGACTCCCTAAAGTTTATTTATTTTTTTCTGTTTTAAGCTTCATTCTCAGAAATCAATCTGTCAAACTTTTTAACATCATCCCTTTTCTACAGAATGCAACTTGGATGTTGTCTCATTATTGTACTTCCCCAATCCCTGTATTGTGAACTATTTGTTTATGGTTTGGGAAGGACAGGAAACATCACCTTTTTCTTGAACATTACCTAGGTATCAAGATTATTACAAGGCTGTAAACTCCTTAAGGGCAGTGATTTTTATCTTTATTTTTGCCTAAACACTAGAGATATGTTTGTTTTATAAATAAGGTACGTGCAACTGGAATGGAGGAAAGGAATTCAACCTATAGTCAATGTTTACAAAAAGTTGATCTTTCAACATTTCTAACATAGTTGATGGTATCACCCTTTAAAATTCTTCCTTTTTCCATATATATATACACATATATATGTATATATATATAATTTTGACAAGCACAGTGCTTGATACATTCTGGACATCAAACAAAAATTTACATGAATGAATATGATTCTTTAAGACAAGTTCATTAACTTTTTTTTATAAAACTGAGTTTTAGTAAATTAAACTTTTATGATCTAGCAAGTCCTTCATACAAACCAATTAGAAAAACACCTATAATTTATGCTTCACAGACCTTCTGTCTATATTCTAAAATTTTATTTGCAGTGCCTATACTGATTTGAATGAACTGAAAATCAAGTTTTTTTCCAAAGCAAAACAAACTGTGATGAACATTTTTAGACATTTAGAAGCGTAATAATTTTGTTTCATTCTTTAATCCCTGATTCTCTTGCTAAATTAAAATGCAAAGATTTAATTTGATGCATTGTAAGTACATTTTTGTTAATTTGACGTTAAATCAGGGTAACAGAAATTCAAAATGGCACTCATTTCATGATAGTGGGTGCTACAGCCTGTGAAACTCTCCAAGTTCCCAGGGGCGGGGACTCCAAAAGGATAGAGATATAAACAGAAAGCTGAGGTCAGGTGGAGCCTCCTCTCCAGCTGGAAGGAAAGAAACATTTATTTATCGTCCCAAGAAGTTGAATTCAACCTCTCCACCTACCAACTTTTATGCCTTCCCTGAACCTCCCAGGAGGTGGATTGTCTCACACTTGTAATCAATCTCCAGCTTCAGTCACTTCCCATAATTGGGTCCAAATGTGTTGGGAAATCTCTTAATATTGCAGAGAACAGGCAGCTCAAAATGCAGTTCATAACTTAGTGATTACAAAAGATACACTCATTGGGGATGGTGCTTTTGCTAGCACAAACAATCAACTGACCTTTGTGTTGCAAATATATGAGCCAACTAAGATAGCCACAATTAGGGCCTGGAGGGAACTCCCTTGTAAGAGTAAAACATCCTTTGACTTGGCTTCTATTAGGGAAGGTCCTGATGAAACTTTCCAAGATTTTGCTACATGATTATTGCAAGCTACAGAGAGGATTATCAGTGAATGGAATCTGGCAAATTAATAGTTCAACAATTGGCCTTCAAAAATGCAAACAAATGGTATAAAGATATATTAAGAGCCCATAAAATGTGGGCTATACTGCCTGAGATGATTCAGATTTGTGCAGATATTGGCCCCTCATATGTTCAAGGAGCTGCCTTGGCAGAAGCTATAACTCATATTATTCATCCACAGTCAAAAAAGGGGTGAGAGCACAAGCATCTTTTTTTTTTTCATTTATGTATTAAGTACAGAGTCTCCCTACGCAGCTCAGACTCAGTGATCCTCCTGTTTAAAGCCTCCCAAGCATGCACCACCATGCCGGGACTAGGTTGCAGGCTCAGCACACCCCTAGGGCAGGGCCAGTGCAGCATGAGGGACCAGGTATCAAACTCTGCCCCCTGTAATTGCCAAAGCAGGCATACAAGTGTCTGTGACCAATTTTCTAGCTTCTGTGGCTCCCAACACAAATATTATGAATTAAAGTTTAGTTATTTAGTTTTTACTAATAATTGACCAAATATCATTGGTTTTTTGAGTTATAATAAGAGATAGTTTTCTTTGAAGTTTTAAATCCAAGGATGACATTGTAAATGCAGACCTATACTTAGCAGAATGGAGCAGGTATTTTAAGTCAAAGTTTTGGAGTCTGTTCTGAGTTTGAATTCAAATTCAAGCCCTTCCTCAGACCAGGGTGTATTATTCAGTTTTCCATCACTATGAAAAATATTTGTGATACAACTTTTAAGAGAGAAAATTTATTTTGGCTTATGATTTCAGAGTTTTCAGTCCATGGTCCACATCAGTGCAGGAGTGTGGTGGAAGAGGCCTGTTGTTAGTCTCATGGTGATCAGGAAGTCAGGAAGCATAGGAGAGAGAGAGAGA
>NW_004524720.1:3223754-3310212 GCF_000260255.1 Octodon degus | reverse complement strand
AGAGAGACAGAGACAGAGAGACAGAGACAGAGAAACAGAGAGAGAGAGACAGAACAGAATCCACCACCTCTTTTAAGGGCACATCCCCCATGAGGCCAACTTCTTTGTGCTGGGCCTGACTTCCTGTAGTTTTTATTACCTCCTTTTGATGCTGTCTGATGGGGGCCAAGTTTCTAACACATAGTTCTTGGGAAAATTTTAAATCCAAAGTATTAACACAAGGTGAGTACACTGCTTAGCAGACTACACTGAAGATATTCCCCAAAGCCCAGACTTTTCTATGTCTGAGATTTCAATTGAATAGAAGTCCTCAAGATCCCAGAGGTGGCTGTGAAAAGAGAAGAAAAGAAGAGAAAGGAAAATTCTTTATTGGCATGATTAATAATTGAAAAAGCACTTGAAATTAAAAGAAATAAAAGGAGATCAAATAAATGAATAGAAGCTGATATTTGGTCCTTTTCATTCCTCATACAGAAATTTCTTTAAAAAGACAGAATCATACTGTATTTCTATCACCATATATATTGATTTCAGGGACCTGAAATATAGCATTTTCAGATTTTTGGTTATATGAGAAGCAAATATCATCCTGAGGAGGAAAATGCTGAACTTCACATAAGCTGCATGTCGTTAATAGCATCTGATGGTTATATAGACAGGTTAGTTTGTAGTGTTGCATCCACGAGCTATGCAGTGGGTTTGGAATCTCAGCATTGCATTTGTCACTGTCTGGATGAATTTGGGTGGGTTGCTTTATCTCAGTAATGTACGTGGCATCGTTGCAGCCTCTTTTCATGACTGATGGGCCCTAAGCTGGCAAAATAAAAGCCAAGTACATGAGTTTGACACCATAAAATAGTGAGCATGTGGATGTGCACTGTGTGTAGGTCTTACTGCACTGTAAGAGTATTAGTTAAGATCTATGGAAAAAGTGACTAGGAAATCAAACGTGGGTACATGCCAGGTTGTTACAAAAAATGGGAGATAATCAGAAACCAGAGAAGTAGCCCAAGAATAGTCTCCTCATCCCAGGAGCAGAATCCCTGGCTACTGGAAGATTTGACTGGTGGGTCTTTCCCTCTAACATCTTTAACCACCTTTAAAGCTCATGGAGAAGATCTATAGTAGTCAGCTTCACATTACTATAGTAACATAGCCTGAAGTCATTAACATGTAATGAAAAGACTATTTATTTTGTTTCATAGTTCTAGTGTTTCAGTTCAACATGGGGCCTCTGGCAAATATAGAACAACATGGTGGCAAGATTTGGGAAGTTAACTGCATACATCTTGATTCAAGAAGAAAAGAGAGGCTGGGAGGAAAGTAGGGCCCCATAATTCCTTTTAAGGGCATAGCTCCAGTGACCTAAAGACCTCCTACTAAGCCCTACCTCCTAAGAAAGCCACCACCTCGCAATAGTGTTACATTAGGGACAGTGGACCTTTGGGGTACATGCCACTCCTCCAAACCATACCAGGTTATTGTTCCACCACCTGCAACACTGCCCATGCCTCAGGGGTTTTCTGAGAACCAAATAAGTTTGACTCTTAAGTTTTTCAGAGATGTGAGTAGGGTTATCCTGGAGGAAACATAAATTGTGTTACTTGAAATAGATTTTTCAAAAGTCATTTTTTGTTTCAGGCACTCTTTCTCAAGTCAGATCAAGGCAGTACATTGCTTTAAAAATATCATGGGCTTTGGAGTTAAAAAAACTCTCTAACTGGAATCATGATTCTGCTACCCCTGATTTTGCCTGATGTGAGGTACTTATTTAGCTCCTATGAGATTCCTTTTCTCATCTTCCTGTAAAACTGAGATAATTTTCTCTAAATAATGCTGCAGAGTAGTAACAATTACCAGCTAAATATGAATAATGCCATTGCGCCTTTCTGTTGGCAAACATGGGTCAATGTGACCTTCACAGACTCTTGGGAGGGTAGTGAGACATCTACCATTTCAAACAGCTATATAATTTGTACCGTCCTGAAAGCCAGCTCATGGAAAGATGGTACAAAAGAAGAGAGGGAGTATTCAGTGTCCTGTGTTTGGAGTCAGCATCTGAGAGGCCTCTGAGAGCTCTGGGGACTGTTTCATCCTGGGGTTTTCAAACACAACTTCAAAGAACTTGGGGAATGGAAGTTGGACAAAGAGCTGGGGCCTCATCTCCTCTTCAGTGTCAATCACAGTAGCCACATTTTTTTTCTGTGTTGTTGATTGGGTTTCCACATTGAGATTTCATTTAAAGAAGGGTCTCTGTGAACACTTTTAGTTTACAAAGAACAAAATAGGGCCATCTATCCCCAAATTGTATGTTCGTAAACCTCTACAGATAAGGAAAAATAGAGAGGGGAATTAAAAACGCAAAAAAACAAATTTGACTCCTGCATTCATTAGTTCACAGATATAGTAGCTAATTGCCCCACCTGCCCATGCCTGCCTGATTAAAAAAATTAATATTTTAGTTCTGAACTTACCCTAGCAATGTAAGCTATTTAATACTGTCTTCATTACATGATCATTTCTTCAGGTTTACTATGCACAAGTCGCTATCCAAGCCTAGACATACCATGAAGATATAAAACACTGTACACTCAATATTCGTAAAATTTAGATTGATAAAGGGCTCAGTTTATAAAAAGACAGTATATAATGCCAAATAAGTATGGCTACCTTACAAGGGGAAACTATTTTTTATTTTTTTTTATTTTTTGCGGAACTGGGGATTGAACTCAGGTCCTTGCGCTTGCCAGGGAAGCGCTTATTCCACTGAGCCATCTCCCCAGCCCTTAAAGGGTTTTTTTTTATTTTTTTTATTTTTTGCGGAAAGGGGGAAACTATTTAAAAGTTCCTAGGGAAGTTTTGTGCAACTGATGGAATTTTACCTGGTCTTCAAGAATGAATAATATTGTAATAGGGGACAAAGAGATGTGGAATCTCCTCAGTAAACTGATAGACTGAGGAAATCCAAGTCTCCTACACAAAGAAAAATAGCAAAATCAGTTTGTCCAGAGCCAATCATTTACAAAAAAAGTTGATAGAGTTTTGAATCACTAACGATTGACTAGCATATTGGGTGATGGGAAAGGTCATTCTTTACATTGTGAAAGATGGGTGGGTGTCCAGTAGCCAATGCTACAGTTTACCCTTGTGGAATAAGGGCCATCATTCTCTGTTGTCCTGCTTGTGATCTCAATCATATCTTCCCCTACCATATCAAAATTACAGATAACTAATTTCTAAAGCCTATTCCTTGCCACAAATATCTACCCAATTCCCAATGAATTGCGAAGTAAACAAACAGGAGGTAGGATATAACAGAAAGTGTTTGAGCAGGAGGATGATATATTTGGAAGTCTGATGTAATGGTGGGTGTATTAGAACTGGGAAAAAGTCCATAGCCAAGTCCAGGAAGGGAATCTGTTGCAATCCAATTAAAAGTTTTATGGACAGTGCTTGCATTACTGCATGACATGTATTCAATACATATTTCCTAACATAATTTTATGACAACCCTATGAGGTTGATATTACTATCTCAATTTTATAAACTAAATGAAACTAAAATAAAATAAGACTTAAATTTCCAAGGATCGATTCACTAACAAGTAAAAGCTAGGGTATGAATCTAATGTTTGTAATTTTAAAGCCCATTTTGTCTTTATTTTTTTACTTTTAAGTCAAAAATTAATGGTTGAGTTAATAATTATCTTTAGTTCAAAACACATTGTCCTCTTTAATCTGTGCAAAAACCCCTTTCTTATTCTTTTTATTTATTTTTATTCTTTAAAAAATACCAGGCTGGGATATAGCTCAGTGGCATAAGTGCCTGACTGGCAAGCATCAGGCACAGAGTGCAATACCTGGAACAAACAAACAAACAAACAACAAATGCCCACCTGTAACCCTGACTTCTTCAGAGCTATACCCGGAGGACTGAAAGTTTAAGGCAATTGGGGGCTCCTGAGTGAGACCCAGCTTCAAAATAAAGTGAAACAGAATAACAGCAACAACAGGAAGGGGAGCAGCTCCTCATCTTCTGGGTTCAGTCTCCAGGGCCAGAAGGAACATCTAGATGCCAAACAGGTTTAGTGTGTTTGATGTACAGTTGGGTCTTTTTGCATGTATTTTTGAAAAATTGGCATTATTACTTTATGTGCTTGTATTTTTAATTTATTGAGAAGATACTAGATTCTTTTTTCCACTAAGGACCACTGTATATTTTATTTTATTTTTATTAATTTTATTGAGAAACAAATAGCAATGAGACAGTTTCAAAACCAATTAGTAGGACAGTTTCAATAATTAATACATTGCATATTTTTGTCTTTGTAGTGGTTATTCATAGTACAAGATGCAGACATGATATCCTGTCTAAACACTATTAGTACAAACCTTTCTTCTCATTGAATTAAGAGAAAGTAGCTGTATATCTATCCTAACCATTTTGCATATACACATACAAAATGGTCCTTCATTTATATCTCCTTTTTTTGTTCAGTTTTGTCAGAGATGGGTATTCCATTGCCATTTAAATATTGTAGGTTCATGAATTCAGCAAAAATAATCCATATAGTCCAGTAGTCCATAATAGTAGTGGGTTGTCTGTTGGACTGGCAATGTCAGAATTTGTTGACTTGAGACCTTTACAGCTCAGCATATTAATATGGCTTTACTGTTTATACCTCATTTTTATATTTTTTTGCTGGATAGTTAAGACCAAGATCAAGCAAGACCTATATAACAAGAAATGTAACTTTTGTATCTGACAAGGTCAGTCAAATTCCCTTAGGATTTATCCTGAAACCCTGTACCGCAGCTTGTAGATTCTTTGTCAGTGTCAGCCATGTGGATGAGTCACGACCACTATTTGACCAATTTGCTCTCTGTGAAAGCCTGAGAGAATATTTTCTCTCCATGTGACTCTCCTTAAGCACACTGTATATCATCAATCACTTTCCTCTGCTGCCCCACAATCTCCTTGATCAGAAAATTTGGGGCATCACTGAGTTATAGGATATTACAGTACAGGTTTTTTATGTCCTGAGTCCTCACTGACCTTAAAGCCCTAGGGCTAAGATGTTGGCTGTCCTTGTAGCCTTTCTTTTTCTCTAATTTTTGGTGTGCAAACTTAAGTTGTTAACCCTTCAGAAGAGAAGCTTAATGATGTTATTACCCTATAATAATATAGGCAGTTGAGCTTAACCTCACTATCTGTATATTTCAAAGGTGTATCCACATTTTTATGGATGCTTCTAATTCATTGCTTCTAACTCCAACTTCTGCCCTTTCAATTACATACAATTAATTTTCTAAAGCAAGGATCAGACTTGGAGAGACATTGTTCATAAATATTAATTAATCAATTAGCATAGTAAAAGAAATTCAGTCAACAAGACATTTGTTGAGCACTTACTCTTATTACTAGACACTGTGATCAATGTTGGAAATAATGAAATAAATAGAGTTCAAAACCTAACCTTAAGCTGGGGAGATAGCTCAGTGGCATAAGTGCTTGTCTGGCAAGAACAGGGTCCTGAGTTCAATCCCTGGTACTGCAAAACAAAAAAGCCCATAAGATAAAAACCTAACCTTAAGAGATTCCAGGTTCCATAGAGGACCTAATCATGCAAATAAGTAATTACGCCTCAGTGATTTCTGTGCAGTCATGAATTTGAGCTCAAGAAAGCATAAGAGCACACGGTATGGGTTGACTTTTTCTGCTGGAGGTGCTGAGTAAAATTAGTGAAACATGGAACAAATGATGCACCATTTTGGGTTTCATAGAATGAATCGTATTAGTATTGTGATGGGTTGGTGGGAAAAGGACATTCCAGGAGACAGTACTTTTCCAAGACTTGTTGTGCTGCTTGGCCTCTCTCAATGACAACAGAGAGAACTCATGCGAAAAGCTATGTCCATGCATAGTTTCATGTAACAATAGCAGTTCCTGTCTTATACCCTCCTTCTTTTGGGGCCATAGCTGATCACCTAAGGGTTTAGTACATATTACCTCACCCAAAGGTAACCTTGGTCAATGGCCCAGCAACCTATACCCATGTGAAACATATGAGGTTAAACACAGGGTTAAACACTTGAGTTGGGCCAATCTCTTGTTCCTTGGAGAGCTATGGATAAGACCCACATAATGGGTCAGTAACAGAAAGAAGAAAGTGGGGCAGGTGGGGATACATGCTGGGGAGTCATTTGCACTGTGATGGACATACACAGAGAGTGAATAGAGCTTCATTCACAGTGAGCCAACGAATCCTCTTCTGGCCACCTGGGTGACACTTTCCTGTCCTTAGCTCTAGTCCTGTGAGCTGGACTTTCCTTCCCACCTTAAGGTGTGTGAAGTTTTTTAGAATCTTGACAAGCAATATCTCTTTATAGTGAACTCCTCTAATCCTCCACAGCTTATTGCCTGATGATGTTTGAATAAGTCCAGACCTGAGAGCCTGTGGTCTGTTTACAGAGCTGTAATCATTTGTTGGGGCTGGGGAAATGGCTCAGTGGAATAAGTGCTTCCCTGGCAAGCCCAATGGTCTGAGTTCAATCCCCGGTTTCTCCAAAACAAAACAAAACAAAAACATGTAATTCATTTGTTATTGACAAGTGTGAAACGTGTGGACAGGATGGAGGGAAAAATTTGAAGAACAAACCAGCAAGAGCTGGTGATTGATGAGGATATGAGACAAAGAAATAATGAATTTGAAGTTCCCAGTTTGAAAGTAGTGGAACAATGGTGGAAGCTGTGATAGAATGCTGCAGAAGGGAAGGAAAGGATAGAAGAACTCAGTTTCAGATACCCGAACGACTTCAGGATATGTGAATGGCAAATGGCGTATAGGAGGAAGGTGAGCTCAAGTGCCTGAAATAACATGAGAAAGAAAGACAAGAATTATTGGTGAAGTGGAGCCACAAATGAAATTATCAATGGTCAAAGATGGGTGCCTGTTACTCTTCTCTCCTTGCTAGGGCAAAATGAAGGAAGGAAAGGTTTATTTAGCTCACAGTTACTGGAGGTTTCAGTCAATACGCAGCTGGCTCCAAAGCAGAGTGGTACCTGGCAGAGGGCAGCAGTTCTTGGCAGCAAAAAAAAGCAAAACAGCAAGAGCAAATGGGAGGAGTAGCAGCAACAATGGCAACAGAGAGGAAGACTGCCTCCCTTATGTTGTGTTCAGGCTGTAAGTCCCAGGCTGGCTGTAGCACTCATACCCATAATCCCAGTAGATCATGAGTCAATCACAAACTCTAGAAGTCTGCTCCATGACTTACATGAGGCTTTGAGGGGACAACTAGACACAAACTATAACAATGGGGATTATGAAAAAATTTTACTCCTTTTTTTTTTTTTGGTGGTGCTAGGGCTGACAACTAAGGCCTTGTGCATGCTGGATGAGCTCTCTACTACTGTTCTACACCCCACCATGAAAACAATGTTAAAGACTGTTATGGCTTGTGTGTAGATGCCCCCCACCCCAAGCCTCATGTAGTCATAGCTGAGGCTCCTTCAGAGGTGGCTGGATCTAGAGTGTGTGTGCTGAGATTGAGTCATGTTGCAATTCTAGGCTCAAGGACACTAAGATGAAAGGTTTGAGCTACCTGCCCTAAGTAAGTAGTTGGATCAGATACAAGCAATGGAAAGACACTGTGAAGATTCCTTATTGCTTTGCTATCTTCTTCCATGAACTGCTTTTCCTCCACTATGACTGTCTGTTATGCCACCCTGCCTTGGAGCCAGCTGATTATAGACTGACACCTCTACTGACTAGGAGCCAAATATGGCTTTACCCCTTTAACTTTGGATGTTGGGGATTTTGTCTCAGCGGTGAGAGAAAAGTAACTTAGACAAAAACGGTATTAGCCATAGTCTAAAATAGAGCCAAGGCACTAAGGACACGAAGGCAAGATGCACAGGGAGCAGCCCTACAAATCCTTCCACCGTGGAGAAGTCTTCCGCACCCTTAAGATGCCCATGCAGATCTGTCGTTGATAACACACATGCTATCATCATAGATGGTAAAACCCCAGTCCACAAGAATCTGCTCTGTTGAGGGTTTCTTTATTTGATACGTAATAAAATGCCATATGTGCTTACCAAATATATTTTGATTAATAGATCGAGGAAGGTTTCTGTGCTAAAGTTATCTTAATAGACTGCTAAAATTAGAAGGTGCTAATCTTAGCATCTGTGGCAATGTGGAGAAGTGTTTGAAGTATCAGTGTTTGGAAATGACATGCAATGGAGCCTGTGAGCCACACATCCTTCAAGTAGTCACGGCTAATTTGGACATGGAATTTTGAGGGAATTTAAATTTGGGGATTTCCCGTGTGCAGCATCATTTTGCAGTCATGCACTTAGCTAAAAATTCTCCTTTTCTAGGAATGCTCAGGCTAGTGATGCGTTGTTAGTTTGGAAAGAGAATAAAGGACAAATGTTGCCATCCTTTCTTGAAGCAGACTTAACCAACTAATTAAATCCACTTTGCTTTCTGGGCTTATGGTGACTTTGTGTAATTCAGCCTGGAATCTTGTCACATCCAGATCTGTCGTTGTCCAGGTTACCATGGCAGCTAAATTTTTTCCTCTTTGTGAAATTATCCCCAGCCCTTGGCTTCAGTAAATCACATAA
Source organism: Octodon degus (assembly GCF_000260255.1). Taxonomy (NCBI): domain Eukaryota; kingdom Metazoa; phylum Chordata; class Mammalia; order Rodentia; family Octodontidae; genus Octodon; species Octodon degus. The sequence continues at coordinate 3,301,581 of NW_004524720.1, read as the reverse complement.
GCCTGTGTATTATTAGCTTAATGAAGGGACCCTTTCTGCAGGCGTCTTCCAGTGCTGTCAGGTAGCTGTCCAACTAGCATGTTGTTGCTGTGTTTAGTGTCTTATTTTCAGCATCCATCTGGAACTCCCTTACAAAGCTGGGAGATCACATGCCAGGGAACATCTTGCTGTCTCCCAAGAAAATGCATCTCCTTCTTCCTCGAATGTGACCTGTGACATCATGCTGCCCTCACCAGCCCATCTCAAGCCCCTCTCTACGAAAAGTGGCTTTGTTGCCATCTAAGCGTGCATGGTTATTGTCTGTACAATGATTCATTTTCCATGTCTGTAGCTATAGTGCTACATACACTGGGACCAGTTTCAAACTCTAATGATTAACACATGTTTATTCATTCCAAATGGAGCAGCGGTTGCAGTCCTTGCTGCACACATGTTATTGGGGTGGTTTGTTGTCGTTGTTATGTTTCCTCTCTAGATTGGTTCTGCCCATGAAACAGAAGAAGCTACTAGTGATTAACCACTGAAAGCTTTGTCTTTGCCTGCGAGGCACCGCTCTGCACTGTCCACTTACCAGTGAAGTGTGGCCCAAGACCACTCTCTGGATGCCAGGCAATTGCTGCTAGAATTTCCTCTTTGTGCCCTGTATTAAACTCCCTTCTGGATATGTGTTCCCACCACACAGTGATAGTCAGCGAATGGCAGATTTACTCTTAGAAACTCGAGGCAATAATGCAAGCCAGGAAAATACTGATGAGGAGGAGATGATCTCTGACAGAATCTCAAATATGTCAGGTAAACATTTAATTACACAAAAGCAGGTAGCCACAAAGAGGAAATTTGGGAATATATTTTTTGCTAAATGAGGTTAAACATGGGGTTGTCACCATCAGGAATTGCGGCTGCTGTTCACACTTGCTGGGTGTGCCCGGAATGGCCTGGTCAGGTTCTAGGGCAGAGATGAAAGCCACTTACCTGTCACCTTCAGAATGACCTCTAAGCCCTCAATGCAGTGACCCAGGGAGAGGGCTACATTAAGCAATGCGCAAAAAACCCACAGATGTTGGAGCACATTGTGATTTACAGAGGGACTCCTTTTGGTTAAATGATTTTTTCTCCCCTCTAAAACCCACCCTGAGGAGAAATTTCTGAGCTAAGTTGAGACATCTACAAAAGCATGGAGGGTTAAAGAGCCACTGTGAAATTTATTTCATCTCTGAATTTATAGCTTTGTTAAACAAAATGGTATAAGAACCATAAAACAAAAGAGGCTAAAAATAAAAAGGGAAAAAGGCATAACAAACAAGCAATTCCAGCCAGCTCTTTTCCCCTGCTCAGGATGAAATGAACGGAAGTAAGCAGGACACAAGATAACTGATTGTATTTTCTCAGCCAGAACAGTCTACAAATGATCATAGATAAGGAACATGTGGACATCCTAACCCCATCCTCGGACCTAAGCGCTCCTCTCCTGTCATTCACCTCTTCCCAACCTGTAGGACTTGCTCCGAGGGAGACCAGTGTTAAGTCTTACAGGAGAGGTTACCAGTGGTTGTAATTTTTTATTCACAGGGCAGTATCTAACTCACTAAGAATGCAGAGCGAATGCCAAGCCATAATCACTTAAATGCTTTATTTATTCCCTTTCTCATGTTCCATTTTTGAATGAAGACTCATAGTCTCCCTCATTTTTACCCTGAATCGTGGCTCCAGGTGGTGCTGGCCCCAGGCTCACACTCAGATGTGAGCAAGATTTCTGCTAGGGTGGATTCTTCTTCTCCATACTCTCCTGATGGTCTATAAATAGCATCACTTGTGAGGATTGTTGAAATAATTTGTTGCTATAATTATAGTGACATTTCTAGCATGTTATAATCATATAAAATGGCAAAAATAGAAGGATGCTATTTTGGATTTTTTTTTTTCCAAATCAGTTTGTATTTCAGAAAAGAGTAGGAATGCCACTTGTTTAGAGAAAGATCCATGCTATAATAGCAGAGGATAACGACCTGTGAAAAGCCAGAGTACCACCTTAGGAAGAAAATCAACTGGATACTTTGAAATTGAAATGGCTTTAGAAATAAGAAGAAAAGAAAAAAAGTCCCAGAAGTGCAATTCCATACATGCAAGAGAAGTGAAGACATGTGATGATATTATTCCAACTGAGGGTCGCAGCCAAACCAAAGTCATCCTAATTTTTCATAGACTTTTACATTTTTGATGACAGCATCTTAGCTGAGGAGTCACACATGTCTGAAAAATATCTGGGATGGTTGTATATGAGGATCTTTGAAGAAGAGAGTGTATTCTGAGTTGACAAAGTAGTCCCACTGCTTCCAAGCATGCAGCTAATGCTAACAAAATCAAGATCTAGGATAAAATAGTGTTAGCTGGTATACAATTGCCCAGTCTGGGGACTCTGTCAGAGCCATAGAGACTTTGAGAACACTTCTCAGGATTCTAAAAGGGTGTCCTGTGTCTCTATAAGCTATGTTAATTGATAGAATTGAAAGTGTCAAAGTTTATCTTGGGTGCAGGCTTTCTTTGCAGTGCTTGGTTCTCGTGCTGATCTTCTGATTGGCTAACGCCCCTGGACAGTGAAAGGGTGATGATACCTTATAATTTTTTTCACACTCTGATCAGAGTTAAACTTTTGTACTTCTTTGTGTGCTCTTTCCTTCACATAGACCATACTTCAAAAGGGCTAAGATCTTATCTGGGTTGGAAACCGCCCCATTCCTATCTCCGGCCAAGAGATTTTTAAGTAGGAAGTTGGTAGATGGTAGTGAACAGAACTCAGATGACTGAGTGATGGGACAGGGGGACTTGAGATCAATTCTGGCTTTGCAGTCTGTAAGTTTTATGAGCTTGGGCAAGCGTTCCACTTCTTGGAGCCTCCTGTTCTTTATTTACAAAATGGTTGGTTTGTCCTGAAGCCACCCAAGGGCCCCAGCCCTAAATTCCACCAAAGAACAGAAAGCAGATGCCCCAGGCTCTCCTTCCACCTTGCTCCTGAGGCCACCTGCTCAGCCCCACCTCTGTCTGCCTCTGCAGCACAGCTGGCCCTGGACACCACCCTTTCAGCCCAAGGCAGGCTCGACAGTCTAACTGGAAGGAGCGCCTCACTCCTTCATTGCACTGCACCCCACTGGACTCAAGGACTGAAGAGTGAAATTTGCCATGGCTGCTCCGTGACTGTGGACTCGGAAACCAAGGGGTGGGTGGTTGCCTTCTGTGCAGTGTGGAGAGCTGGACAAGAGACAGTCACTCTGTGTGTGTGTGTGTGTGTGTGTGTGTGTGTGTGTATGCGTGCACTGTTTATCTACAGAGATCAGGCATAGCAAACAGAGAATCCGGGCAATTCCCAGTCCTCACTGAGGGTTTCCTGATCTTGAGTTCTGTCAGGTGGCATGTATACTGACCTTAGGTTTCTTTGTTCCTCTTTTTTTAAAATAGATTTTCATGGCTCTATTGCTTATATCCAGATCCCCAGTTACTATGCACGTACATTCTTCTCAATAATTGAATATAGTTGGATTGATTTTTCAGGTGAAGTCTGTGAGAATGTTCAAGTCCTTGTCCACTGAAGCCAGGCTCAGGAGTTGTTGGGAGCATCTATCAGCACCTGTGAGATATGGCTTCTCCCTGGACAAAATGGGAGAAGGTCATCAGGCCAATCTTCTGTGCTTCTATGCAGCAGAAGCCCCATGGGACTGAGGATGAAGAGCCTTTGACCTAGGACAAGTAAATAGTCTACTCCTGAGACTCACTCCTGCACAGATGGGCCCCACCTGTTGCTTTTGGCCTGGGTAGCTGGCCCCTGCACATCTGCTGTTGTGCACAGTCCTTTCTACAAACCTCCCAGATGTCCCAGACCCTGACAGAAGTCGCCACCTTAATGAGTATTTTCTAAACCCCTGTCTATACTTGGGCTCCTCGGAGCTGCCCTATCTTCTTGTCACGCACATCCTGACTTCATATTTCCTTTCCTGATCTTATTGAGAAATGAGAAATTGGGTTACAAGTTACCTAATTCCATTAGCTTCATTATTCCTCAGAAATCGGAGTCCTGGAGAGGTAGTGCTATATAATGGAAGGAGCCAGGAGACGTGGAGGCCAAGGGTGACCATGCCATTTTGGATACATCTCCTTTCTTCCTTGTTTGTAGAATTAGAAATGCATCATAGGGGTTTTTTGGGTACTCTTACTTTCATGGAAGGGAATCCACAATTTCTAGGATCTCCGTTGTCTTGGCAGGAAGGAGTAGGGTCATATTTATTTGTGGAGCTTTTTTTTTTTTTTTTCCTATGGATCCTCAGTCTTACTCCAAGTAGCTTAAAGTTTTCACTAAATGCACCTTAAGCACAAGCTTCTGATAGATGTAGGAGGGCAGGAATGGGAGGAATGCTACCCACTGCCCTGGAAGGATGTGGCAGCCCTGGCTCTTTCACTCCAGGCTGGCACCATCCCTGTGTGCTTCTTTCATGTCTGTTCCTTTGGCAGGACTGTCAGTACTGGTCAATTTTTACATTAACTTTGTTAGGTTTTCTATGTTCCTCCTCCCTCAGGATGCTTTTGTCTCACAGACGGGCAGCCTTTTCTTTCTGCCTGCTCTGCAACTATCATCTAATCTTATGAGGAATTAGAATCCTTGAATTGTGTTTTTATTTTAATCAATGTTCTCCTTTTGCTCCATCAGGAGCCCCCACCTCATCCCGGGCAGGATGTCTCTTGAGCAATAGGCAGTGAGGCAAGACTGAGTGGCTGGACCTGGAATGCCAAGGACATGTGAGTATAATCCAGGGTTTGCTGACTAATCAATGTTGCCATGTTTGCAGATGGAATCTGGGCCTCGCTCTGCAAGGCAAGTGCTCTACCACTGCACTACACCCTTAGTCTGACATTGCTCTATTAGTGTAAACCCATGGATCCATTTTGAGCAGAACCCTTCTCTCCAGAAGACACATAGATAGTTTATTATGCAGCCTATTGGGCTCCTCGATGTGGCTGCTCTGCAAGGCCAGTGAGCAGAGGAAAGGGGATGCCTACCCCCTAGCCCAACCTTCTGAATCCCTTCATCAATTACATGTACATTGGGACCAACCGTGAATGATAATGGTGCTTCTGAAATTTAAACAAATGCTGAATACAGATTTAGGGGACTTTATTATTCCTCTTGGCTGATGACTACTGCATGTCCTTGTCAATCACCTATGAGGCTCAACTCCTCCTCCCTGGAAGTTGAAATCATACCAAAAGGAAGACTGAAAATAAAATAATTCACTGAGTAGAAAGAAGAGACTTCTTAGGACTATCAGTCATGCAGAAAGAAAATTAAAGATAATATAGGTTCATGCAATGTTATGATAATAAGAATCTTGATAATGGCCAGGAAGAGGCAATATTATTGCCTTCTTGCAAACAAGCCAAAAAAAAATAGTTCATCAAGTTTCCGTTCTATTCATAATGGAGTATTTTATGACTTAAGAAGTCCACTGAAATGCAAGACTAGGATTTTGGATAAAGAAGCCAATTTCTGTTAAATCTTTAAACTGATTTGTCATACTTTCTTTTGAATTTCCAAACTAATTTTTCTGGATCTAGGGCCTCTACTAATTTGCCAATTTTTTTTGTAATATAAGAACCATGACACACTCAAAATGACCATGTCATGTGCACAGGGTGATTTTGGCCAGCTCTTTCCTTCATCATTTTTACTATAGTTTTGGGGGACAGATTTTTGTATTCTAGGCTGTTATGGAATTTTTTTTGTCTTTAGCATCTTTGGAAATGCCTGAGGTTTGCAGGAAGAAAAGGGAAATCTGAACTCCTGAATACCAAATTTAGCTTCTATTGTAAAGTCAGAGTGGCCTGAGTGTGGCACCAGGGTAGGGACTTGCCTGGTGGGCAGTGCAAGGGGCCCTGGGTGCCACCCCTAAGACAGTAACAAACTAACAAACAAACAAAAAAAGCACAACTTACTGTGCTGAAAGAATGCTCTTTGGAACGACATTGCAAACAGTCAAAGGCCATGCTCAAGGTCTTCTGGTACTGAGGACAAGGGCTCCTGGGTGGCTCTCCTCTGACCCCAAATGAGTAACCATTTCATTTATGGGATTCAGTTTAAGGAACATGTTTTAGAAGATAACCAAAGTGAAAAGAAAAGCCTAAATATTTGCCTCTTAATTTAACTGGCTTTCATTCTCTCTCTCTCTCTCTCTCTCTCTCTCTCTCTCTCTCTCTCTCTCTCTCTCTCTCTCTCTCTCTCTCTGTTAAATAACATGCATCACATATGTTGTCATTTATAATCTCAGTTATTATTAGCAATTCTGGTGATTTTCACTGAAGGTTCTTATTAATTATTATAAGTGGTACACTTCTACCTACATAACATAGCACCAAATATAAACAAGAATTTCTGAAAGGAGAGAAACTAAGAATTGGTGTTTCATAGTATCTACATCTTAGATATTAAAATCTTCCCATACTTTTCTTCTTTACACAAAAGGTGCTAAACAAGTACATTTCAATGTCCTCATATTTCTTGCTTTGATGTTTATAAAACCTGTGTTATCTAAATTTTTAGGTTTATATAGTTAAAGTTAAAAATATATACTTTTATGGATGTCAGCTAGTTAATATAAGTTCACACAATCATTCGAACTGCTTGCCTGCACACTGGGCAGGGCTTATTTCTTCTCCTCAGCTTCTTTGCGCATGTGAAACATGCCATAAGATGTCCTGTTTTGCCATGAAAAATGCAACCATTTTTAGGTCTACCTTAGCAAATCGCACAAGGTTCAGTGGCATGGAAGGGAAAACTGGATTCCACGCTTTCTTCGTCTTGTGTTTCTTCCTTTTCAAATTCTTTAACTTCTTGATTGCTACTAATAATGCTATGGAAAGTAGATGGCTGTGAGTTGTCTACAATCTTTTAACCTCACCTTCTTGTGACTGGGTTGCTTGTGTGACTTTATCATTATTTTCTTTAACAAATGACTCTCTGGAATCATTTGCCAAAGCCTTTCTACCACCAGGTACATCCAAGCCCTCATCTGCTTGTTGGGTTTTTTAATTTGGGTCTTTCAGAGATCCCCCCCTTATCCTTCCCTTTGTCTTCAGGAAGCCAGTTGTCATGAAGGGCCCAACACCTGCTGCGGTATGATGGAAGGGGAGGATTCACTTTATGCATGAAGCACACTTCCAACAGTCAGCTAAGGAAATCTCAGGATCTTCTTCAAATGAATCTGTATCACTTTCACCTGTCTAAAACACAGTAACTCAATATACCTCATCATCTTCATCTGAGAGTCCTTATCCTTCTATACTAAGACTATAATCCTCTGAGTCGAGAGACTCAACTTCAAATTCTACACTGAACTGATCAGAAACTGAATCCTGATTTAACCAATTACCTGAATGTTCACTTACACCATCATCCACATCCGGATTTGATAGAGTCTCTGTCGAGTTCCTGCTATTACTTTTTCACAACATATCTCCCTTAGTACACATAGAGCCAAGCTTCCATCAAAAGAAAGAGAAATACTATCTGATTTGTGATGTTTTCTTTGTTGTTCATAGACTATTCATCTGAGCTTTCTTCTGTCTCACTAATTGCTCTTCTTCTAGATGAAGTAGATGGTCTAGAATTCAAATCTGAAGATAAGGATTCTCTGCTTGTAGGTTTTGCTCGGGGGCTTCGCATTTGCTGCCATCTTCAAGGAGACATGTGATTTCGCTCACAGATGTGCCAGAGTCTGATGGTTCCTGCTGATTGATTACTATTGAGTTTCTGTAGGTCATGGTATATATTTTCCTGTGCTCTTTCACAGAGAAGCTTGGCACTCCAAACAAATCTAGAAGTTCATTCGGACAATACACAATATGTTGTTGTTTCTCATTCTACAATCTTTTAGCCATAATATACTGTCCAAGATAGAAGATGACTTCTATCATAGTATAAGTGTCTTTTTTGGGCACCAACAGACTTTAATAACTTCAAAAACAATGGCTTTGGTCTAACCAAGATCTCTTATTCTGAAGCAGGAATCTGTGAGGTGCTTACGGCACCATCAGTAGACACAGATATGTTGTACATTGGCCTGGATCAAGATAGAAAACTTTCTATACGCCAGTGACCACAGCGGTCTGTCCCCAATGGCCAGTGGACACAGCTGCTCCTCACCGCATGGGCTTTTTCACCCCAGGAGTGGGGCCTGAGGTCCCCCCAGATTGCCCCAGTTCACGTCACCCAATGCATGGAAGCCTGACACCCTTGGCCTCGGTGACTACCATGGGGCGCACAAGGAAGGTGGCTCCCAGTAGCTGGAGCGGCTGGACCTCCGCCAGGAAGGGGGTGGGGGTCAGGACTACCCTGCAGACTAGACTTCTTGTCCCCTCTTCCAGTCACGGCCACGCAGGGCTTTACACAACCAAGCCCTGTGACGTGTGCACCCATCCCTTATGGAGAGTGGGCCGGCCTGCTGCTGGCTGGCTGGCTTGCTTTCCTTCTTCTTCTTTTTTTTTTTTTTCTTTCTTTCTTTCTTTCTTTCTTTCTTTCTTTCTTTCTTTCTTTCTTTCTTCTTTCTTTCTTTTTCTACTTTCTTTCTTTAGATAGGATCTCACTGGAACTATCTATCAGGCTGACCTTGAACTTTCTAATTAGCCCAGATTGACTTAAACTTCCTTAGAACCTGGCTCAGCCTCCCATGTGCTAAGTTGATAGGACTTCATTACCATGCCTCGTGGGGAAAGATGATTAGACTTGAAGTGATCCGTGGTCTCCGGGTAGGTACTTGGTCTTCATGGCCCTTTGTAGGAAGCATATCTAAGAAACAGCAATATTAGCCCGGTAGGAGGACGCATTTTCCAGCTTGGATAGTGGTCACCCAGGAGACATCTCTGTGGGCCCAAGTAGAAAGAAGGTGCTTTCAATTCCAAAGACCTTCAGGTCTGAGACAGCCACTATCAGCTTGACCCAAAGTGTCACCGGCAGCAAAACTGGTCAGTCGAGTTTGGGAGCAGCTGTGTGACCTCACAGAATCATGGACCTTTGAAGTGAACTGAAAGCAAGCAAAGCTGGAGGGTTCATTCAGCTTGTCCCTCACTTTCACTAGAGTTGGGCAGAGGAAGCATCTACGTGGTCAGACAGCACAGTCAGATAACCCCACCACCTGTCCCCATTAGCATGCAGCTTGCCACCACTGCTGCCACTGCTGAGTCAACTTTGATACCCTGGACAGACAGGAGCTTCTTCAGGAGTAGCCAGTACAGTCCCTGCACTGCATACCAGCTCTTGAGGAGATGCTAACATGACTGTGTCTCCAAAATGCCTACTCTACTTCTGGGAAGGAAGGGAGAGAAATTCTTGAGGCAGTAGGTGGGACAGACGGCAGGTAAAGGAGTACATGAATCAGAAAGGCTACAGAACATAGGAGGGCTGTCCCCAGTGGGTCAGTGTGCAGGAGTGCTAGCCGGGAGCAGACAGGAGGAGCAGTGTGGGTCAGTAATCTTTCTGGGGTCCCATGAGTCCTCCTGTATGTGGCTCCACTCCCTGGTCTGAGCCAATCCTCAGAGCTTCCACCAGGCTATGTGCCACTTACTTGGGCTTGGCCGTGACCTGGCCCAGGCAGGGTAATTGGGAGAGAGGAGAGGGAGGGTGCAGAACCAGGCAACAGGGCTACTGTTTGCTTTCTTTTGCTGGAGGGGCACAGAGCCAACTGGTAACTCTTAACTTCCAGACTTTCATTGTTTGAGAGCTGCTTTACTGCTGCAAAAACCAATGTGTGTTTTCAGCTTTTGCAGCATAAACAGCTGCAAAAACTTAAAAAGGGCATGAGACCAGGGAACAGTAACACTGCCTGTGTTGTATGTGTGTGCATGCCTTTCCTCACACATGTGTGTAAGGGTTGTATATTAAGCACCCTTGCGGTCACTGCTTTTCAGTCTTGCTTGTTGTCTTCCCAACTAGACCTGTGGAAGTACATGGGCAAGACATGAAAAAGAGAGGCCCAGGGATCATTGGTCCTGCCTCCTCTTACTCTCTTCCAAGGATGACAGCAGAGGAGAGAGGAGTCTCTGTAGCAAAAAGTCTGAGGACAGCGGCCCTGTGGTAGGTGCGGGTCAACCAGGAGTCTGGTATGATTTCAGTCTCAGGGATTGAGGAAATTTAGTAAGGAACCAAAATGCTGAACTTCTCTTCTGGCATGTTAAATAATGATAATATATGCCTTAAAAACTCATTATAACTATTAGCATGAATAACTAGTGATTTAGAATTTGAGTTAAATAGTCAGGCTGCTACATTTGTGCTCTTTGGATGTTTGAATATAATTATTTGAGGATTAAACTGAGAGACATCGATCAGTCCCAGAAATAAATACCAGGCTTGCTTGCAAAGCCCAAATTGGAATGGAGAAATGAGAATTTGTAGAGAGAATGTCTGTGGTATGAATGAATGAATAAGAAGTAGATATTGCACACCTTAATTACAAGAGATTTCAGGGAAAGAACTGATGAAGGATTTTAAGAAAAAGATGGATAGATTAATAGATAATTTTAGGAAATAGTTTTGCTTTTTTATGGTCTCTAAGGTAGGAGAAGGGATTTATTAAAGGGGTAAAAATAATTATATTATTAGTAATCTTGATTTAGTTTGCAATTGATAATAAGGCATCTTTCTTGGAGTTCAAGAAATATCTAGGACTCACGTAAACATCATTTCAAAGAGCAGTCACATATTAAACTAAGACAAAAGCACTGCTGCATCCTTATTTCCTAATAGGCATATCTTCAGTGGCTCATATGTAGGAATTTATATTTGGAATTTATAATAAAATCTAAAGGAATTGGTAGTTATTTGCTTCTTCACAAAGATACTTTGTATTTGACAGTGTTCAATAAGCCTCAGAATTACTTGATGGCATGTATCTTTATAAAGAAAATGTCTTTCATTCTTCTTTTACCGTATAAATGTGTCTCCATTGATTTAAATTAGATTTAAAATTAGCCTTACAGTGTATTTTAATGTACTTTTGTTAAGGATGCCATTGACTTATGAGTTCAGAATCCTTCAACAGTTCTGTTGAGATAATAGTGAAATATCAAGGAAAGTGAGCAAAATGGTCAACTCAAAGAAAAGTATCTGAAGGGCTCACCAAAATAAAATTGCCCAAAGCAACTCTGGAATGCCCTGTGGAAGTGAGCACAGGAGGCACTTTCAAAGGGCCTTCTGCCTTTGGACTCACGACCACCTGAGAAGGGTGAGATTCTGATGTCTGGGAACGTTAGGAAGTTTCTGGGTTCATTCATCCCTCAGAGATTGAAAAGACACAGAAAACTCAAACTATGAAGCCATTTGTTAGTATAAAAAAAGAGTGTGATCCATACATCCTTGTGATGTCCCTGAATGAGCTTCTCGGTGTCTGGGCGTGTGGTAACCTCGTGGAGTGATACATCACACAAATTAGACAAAGGCTCTGGCCAAGCGCAGGTACAAAGAACATCACAATTCCTCTTCCTGTGCACACTGAACTCAGCTCATCACTACCTGACTGGAATTACAGAGAGGAAGCTCAACACTTACCCCCAATATGATTATAAGCCAGTGGCACAAAAGCCCTTTGTAAGGGATGAGTCTTGGGACGAAGTCAGCCAGGTGGGGGAGGCGGCTCCTCCTGTTTGCTGGTGTTTTCTGCGTAGCAGGCTGTCATGGGGACTTGGGCATGGCAGCCACAGCACATTTGGAAATCACATTTTCCACTGGGCAGGGAGATACAATTAGGAAGATGAATGCGTGAAAGCAGCACCTGAGGCTGCTGGCGTGGGAAGGCGAAATCCTGCTCAGGATTTCAAGAGCATTCCAGCGTGATTGTTTAGACAAAGTGAAGCATGTCTTTTGACATGCTGTCACTTCATCCCCAGCTCTTGTCAGGAATCCACCCCGTGGACTTCCACTCCCTCCTGCACTCATGCCCAGCTCTGTATCTTGCACAGACTATTTGCCCACCCTGACTTGCCTCTGAACAGGGCCTAATCTTCAACAGCCATTCACTGTATGCAGATGCTAAAGAGACACTCAGAATGTAGAGATTGAAGAGCTCTAAGACCCAAGAACTATCCTCAAGGAGTTTAAAAACCTCCTTAAAATGATTTGTTTGGTTTTCTTTCGAAGCAGAGTCTCACTCTCAGTTTGGGCTGCCCTTGCACTCACTATGTGGCCCAGGCTGGCCTTGAGCTTATGGTGATCATCCTTCCGCAGTCTCCTGCGTGCTGAGGTCACATACCACCATACCTGGACCTTAAAATAATTTTTAAAAACCGTAATAGAACCCTAAAGTCAGAATCAATGAATCAACAAATGTGTGGCTGTGACACAGGAGTTTGGACAGAAGAGAACACCCGTAACCTTCAGGGAGGTGAGCTTCAGCAGGGCCTGAAGGAAAATCAGGGCCCACGGAGGTGGGGAGGTTGAGATGGGTTCATGGACGGGCATTTCCAAAGGAGCCTGCAGGGGCAAAGCTCAGGCACATAGAACCCAGGAACAGGGGTAGGAAAAGGGGGCAGTGATGGACAGATTCTGTTGGGGTATTTTGGCTTTTTTAAATTTCTCAGTACTGGAAATCAAACTCGACCATGTGCTTGCCAGGCGTGCACTTGAACCATTGAGCTATATCCCTGGCTCTTAAGATTTATTTATTTGTTTATTTATTTATTTACTTATTTACCAGGAATTGATTCCAGGATGTTGTGCTTGCCAGGCAGGCACTTGTGTCACTGAGCTATATCCTTAAAGGACAGATTCTGATGGCCAGGGCAAAGTGCTGAGAAAAGCTCTCCTATGGTCAGATTTTGCTAGTTTCCTTGGGCAGCTCTTGCAAAGGGGGCTGCTAGAATGTAGAGATGCTTTGGGGATAACTCACGGGGCCCAGTGCAGAGTGGAAAGTGGGAGCCTATTTTAAAATTCAAGAAAACAAATTCCACTAAGCTGTTATCTTTTTTCTCTGTGGTTCATCTCCATGTATCATGAGTTTGTTGTGACTGTTCCTGTTGTTGTTTCTTTGCTGCTATTTAGGATCAATTTTCTTGAACAAGGGGTGCTAGTAAGGAAAGTACTAGTTCACAACTCACAGAAAGTCTCCCTCCTGCCAGCAACCAGGCCAAGGTATATGTTCCAGCCAAACCAGGCTTCCTGGTGTGTGTGTGTGTGTGTGTGTGTGTGTGTGTGTGTGTGTGTCCCTTTCAGCTGTAGATGATTGACAATGTATGACAACTGCATGTGCTAGGCTCTTGGCTTGGGATGCATCTTCAGGATATTTCCCCAGAGGAGATTCAAAGAGGGTATATGTGATCTTTAAGCAAGAAGGATCCAGAGAAGGACCCCAGACCAGAATGAGCTTGCCTGATACTTGATTTTTTTGTTTGTTTGGTTTTTAGACAGAATCTTGCTGTGCAGCTCAGGCTGGCCTGAATCTCACTTTGTAGTCCAGGCTGGTCTCAAACTCGCAATAATCTCCCTGCCTCAGCCTTCTGAGTACTGGAATTATAGGCATGCATCATCACACCTGGCATGACACTTGATGTGTTAGTGTAAGAGAAGGCGACTCCCAGCAGAGAGGAGGTGACAGCTGCCTAAGACAGGAACAGATGGTAGGAGAGGAGGCCAACATATTACCAGGTAGGGTCTGAAGAGTTTCCTGAAGCAGACACAAGACCTAACCTACATCCTTGCAGAATATGTTTGCAGATTTGGTGATTCCTGTCAAGGAAAAATAATTTTCAGTATGTGTCATTAAAAGGCATGTTGGGATTGATTAGGCAGAAATTTAAACTACACAAAGAAATACAATGTGGCCCTCAAGAGCAGAGAAGCACATTGTTTCCCAGAATTTTATTTATTTATACTTCACTTGAGGTGGGGCACTGCAGAACAAGTGGCCCACTCCCCAGGAGAAAAGAGAACCATATTGTAGATATGTGCATCAGTTTTAAAAATTAAGATGGATAATTGAAGCATTCTTTGAGTTCAGTCTGTTCCTTTGTCTTGGGATCAGGTTCCTGCTGTTTACTTTCACTGTAGAGCCAATTTATTGACTGATACTATTCCTGGGAAATTTTTGGTGTCATGAGTGTGGAGGGAAAGGAGCCTAAAGTATTGAAAAGAATGCTGACAAGAATCACTTTGGATAATTTTGATTGGGTCCCAGATTTTACATTCTTCTTAAAAGTAAATTTTTTTAGTTATGATTGACCTTGGCTTTTTTTTTTTTACCTATTTTATTTTTCTATCCTACATCATCTCTTCCTTATCAATTTCTTATTCATAAGGGGTAGAGAAGGGTGGATGGGCTACATTCCTATAGTTGCTCCCAGCTGAGGAGTGGTTTGATCTTGCCTGTCTAGGCATCAAAAGCCGCATCCTGCTAATCTAAAGGAAGATGGGTTTTCATGTTTGATGCACCACTGTGTTTTGATAATCTGGAAAAGAAGAGGACATTAATGAGCCACTGAAGCTTTATTTTTTACCATGTTGAAAAAGGAGGGACCATAAATTAAAAGTAGAATATTGATGAATAGTGGTTCCAAAAATGGTAGAAGTTAATAACATCTGGTAGAAACCATTTATCATCAATATTAACTTCTATTTATTTTGAGGTATTTGCCTAGCTACAATAGGTGGAATTTAACAGAATGCAGACACTTATCTGTTTGATAAAGAATCTATTTTTTAAAAACTTCAATTATAATAACAGGAAAGGAATATATTAAATAAAGATGCCCATGCTGTGTGACCACTGGGCCACTGAAGTTTTTACTACAGGGTTCTGTTTTGTAGACTTGAGGACTTTTTGCAATGAGTGGCTCCGGATAATATAAACGTACAAAGTCTGGAGTAGATAACAAAAAGTTTATACCACAAAAGTAACAAGTAGTAGAATATTTATATTATACTCGAAAACACACTAAGATAACATAATGGGAATATATTAAGAGAGTCTGAGGGACACATTTTTGTCCCTATGAGATTAACCCTTATGAGTGTAAGTGAAAATCTTGTAAGTACAATAGGTGTTGGTACAATGCTTGGATTCCCTTTTCATATCTAGTCTAGCTTTTTCTTTACTGTCATTATTATTCTTTTTTGGTTATACTTTTTTATTGGGTATTTAAGACCAAATCAAAGACCTGTGTTAATCAAATTAATCCATGTGTATATATTTGTCAAAGTTAGTTAGGGCTCCCTAGGGGTTACTTTGGAACCATGTACAGAGCCTCCTAGCACCCTTAGTTTCTTTTTCTACTAATTTGTCATGTTGGGACGTGATCTTCCTGGACCATTTAGCTTAGAAGCATGGGGACATTTCTCACTAGCAATCTTCCTTTTAGTAAAGTGCAGAGTGGTTGTCCTATGAGGTCAAGAGTTGTAGGATCTTGGTTGGCTCTGACGAGCACATGGTGAAAATATTGGCTATCATTTTAGCCTAGTTGCCCTACTTTGGCTTTGGTTTCCACGCTTTGGATGTCGACTACTTGGAAGGTCAGTTACACCAGTGTTAAAGTGGTAGCAGTATGTTTAATCTCAACTATCGTAGTTTCACCTGGATATTAGGCTTTTGGGAATGTGCAGTATGACCAGAGAATAGCTACTTCTTTAATTAATCATGCTCAACATAAATGTTAGTGTTGTCAGATAGTCCTTTAGAGATGGCCTACCAATTAAAAGCATTACTGGTCCTTCTTGCCTTGGACAAAAAATTGGATGGGAAAGGCCAAACACAATGCAAAATCTTTATTTTAAAAATGAGGGGCAGAGGTCCCCAATATAGTTCAGTAGTACAGTGCTTGCCTAGTAAGCACAAGGTCCTGAGTTCGATTTTGCCCCATCTCCCAAAAAATGAGTGGTAAAAGGGTATGAGAAGGCCAAAGAAAAGAAAGGATAAAAGGAAAAAATTAAAAGTGCCATTTGGGTCCACAAGACACAGAGTGGAGTCAAGATAGCGGCTCTTTGCGTCATCTGGTTTGCTTTGTGCCATCTGTGCCTCTAGGGGACCTGGGAGAAGGTCTACAGGCTGTGTTCTGAGAGTCACTGCCGCCCTAGGACCTTGTAACTGACCAGTCCCTCCCATTCCTCCAGCCAGCTTTGCCTCCCTGCCTCATATATCATTAGGCATCAGTGGGGCTATAATTTAAGAAAATAGTTGTTCATTTAGTCAGATATAAATTGATTATTATTTTACAGCAAGCCAGCATTTCACTAAACTTTAAAGCTGGAAACTGTTTCCTAAGTCATCAAAAACCTAAAAATAAAAACCACAAGAAATTATGTTGATAAAACACAAGAAAGCGTTGTTTTTTAAGATAGGTTTTGTAAGTTTAACCAAGAGCGTTTACTATCTTAAGAAAATCCTTAGATATAGAAAACTCTTCGTAATTATAGCTAACTTAATTATATATAATAATAATTTTTAGTAATATTTGTTGGAGTGTGACCCAGTAAGACTATGGGGAAACCTGGAGAGGCCACCCAGCAGTGGGGAAAACTGAAGCAAATTGCCTCAGGCAGCTGCTTCCTTCAGCACAGAGCAGAGTTCTTTCTGGAAGCTTCTCAGGTCCAAGGGTCTCCACTTAGGGGAAAAATTTTTAAATATTATTTTAATATGGGATTACATTAGAAATTAAACTCAGTAAACTTTTAAAAATCAGTCTTAAATCTTTATATACACTATTTATGAAAACATATTTGATAGACTAAGATACATAAACTTTTTTTTAAGATACATAAACTTTTCATAAATTTTAAGAAGCTAAGAACATTTGAATTTATTTCTAGCGAGTGATTGCTCAGATGCTGTCGTAAACATTTATAAGTATAAATCCATTTGTGCACACTTACTTACTCATTTTACAACTACTTTAGATTATTTATGAGAACCACAGCATGGCTCGGTTAACATTTGAACATCTTTAACCAAAGAGTAACTCTTAGACTACAGTACATGAAAAACAATGGTCACGATTTTTAAAAACAATTTTTAATTCTTGGTTCTCTTCCTCTTTGCAAAAGATTGATCTCCCTATTTCCTTTGTCTATTTATTTTGGTCTTTATTTATTTTTTGAATTTTCTGCATAAGAGAAACCATGAAATATTTCAGCTTGTGTGTCACTTCACATTATAGTCTCAATATGCATCCTTTTTGTCCCCACATAGCTCAAGGTTATCCTTGTTTATGACAGAATAGTATACCACTATATATAAATGCCACATTTTCCGTATCCACTCACCTGCTGATGGACCTCCAAGATTTAGCTAACATGAATTTTGCTACCATAAGTGTGGCTATGCGTGTGTCACTGTGATGTGATGCTTCTAACTCTATTGGCAGGGTATTTACAAGGGGAATGTCTGGGTCAAATGCATTTCTTTCTCTCTCTCTTTTTTTTTTTTTGCATTTCTAATTTTAGTGTTTTGAGTAATTACTGCACTAATTCCTATGATTTGATCATTATGTATCACAAACATGAACTAATAAAACATTGAAAAAACATCAGGATACGTATTGATTGGCTAACAATTTGGACAAAAATATGTTGCCAACAAGAAAGATATCTTTACTTCTATCTTACCAACCAATTTAAGTTAGCTCACTATTAGATATTTGGTCTAATATGAAAGTTAAGACACAAGAACATAAATAGTAGACTAAATCATATGACCTTTATGTTATCAAATTTTATGATTCTTATGTGAAAGATTTTTGTAAGCCTTGAGCTCAACAAGTTTTACCCTCTAATTTCTTGAATGAGCTGGTAACCCTTGACTATCTGTATGGTCATTTTTTTGATGGCCCTAACAGGAGCAGAAGTCTGTAAGGGTAAAAATAAGAATTAAAAATGAAATTTTATGACCTCCAAAAATGTTTTGGAATTTATAGCTGCAGATATTTTAACCAATTATTAAAAACAGATCAACCAGCAGATGAATGGACAAGAAAACATATAGAACACATACAACAATTGCATGAAGTCAACATATTTTCAGAGGTATTTGCAATTCTAAGTTATTATAATCTTTTCTTTCCTAGCTTTATAGTTATACGTCCAAATTCTCCCTGGGTGTAATAATTAGAGCCTTTAATAAAGTAGAACACAACCATATTTTCTTCAGTTCTGCAAGTACTCTGCATGCTTTTTTCCCCTCAGTTTACGTGATGAACTTAGAACCACAAAGGTCACAATGGGGAAAGAGAAAAAGGGCTGTAGCTTGTTAGGTGGGATGTTTGCTCATTTTCTCTTTTTATTATGAAACTAACTTAGAGGCCTTCTCTTCTTACTTTTTAACCCACATTTAGGGAAATATAGAGAAAAATTAAAAAGAAAATTTTTTTGAGACAGTGTCTTCACTGTCTTCAATGCATTCTGGCCTTGAACTGTCTTATGTAGCCATGCTGGCCCCAAACTCCAGGCAGTCCGCCTGGCTCAGCCTCCCAAGTGCTGGGATCACAAGCATGTACTACCAGGTCCAGCTTTCCTTCTATTTTAAATTTGTCCCAACTTTTGTTTATACTGGGCTTGAGCATTAATGGAGAGGGGAACGTGTACTCCCATAACACCGTATCCCCGGCTCTAAGTCTTCTCAAAATAGATGCGTATCAGGACGTTTGAGAACAGTCAGTTGGTGCTGCTCTTTTTAGGTCAGCAGGGCTAGATTCATTTGGCAGCAAGGAACAGAGAGGTTGAAAAGATAGAATGGGGAAGCGTCCCTGGGAGGCCATAGTGCAGAAGCAGCAGCCGAGCCATGTTCCGAACCTTCTCCGGGCCCTCTGGAGCTCCTAGCATTTCTGGCTCTGGTGCTGTGGGCTTTGGACTGACTTCTGCAGGCTCTCAAGAGCTCGTCTTCCACAGGGTCTGGTTCTGGTTGGCCCACTCCTCTTGGCACATGGGCACAGCAGATCGTACGAGTGCCACAGAACTTGGGACCATTGTGCAAGGGCATAAAAATCTGAATTTACAAGAGCCAGCCAAATAGCTCAGCAGATTAAAGTGCCTGCAAGCAGGCCCAGGGGCCTGGGGTTGGCTCCTGCCCCCTCCTCCACCCCCCCCCCGGGGGGGGGGCTGAGATGGTGATTGAGACTGGGCGTGGTGGCGCGCGCCTATAATCCCGGCACTTGGGAGGCTGTAAACAGGAGAATCAGTACGAGTCCGATCTAGTAGTGACACCCTGAATACCCTGTAGACCCTTCCATAAAAAAATACAGAAAAAAAAAAAAAAGTCTGAACGTATAAGATTTCTCTCCATTTCTTTCATTTGTCTTAGAAAACAAGCTGGAATATTGTGATAAAATTTAAAGTTTGGAGGCCAAATCTCCCAATTATCTATTTTATTCTGAATCCAAGTTTAGTTGCAACACATTTTTTCCCCTTTTAAATCTTACAGATCAAAACACTCTTGATTTCATAAAATACAACCTAAAAGTCGTATTTCAGAGGTAAATACTGAATTACCCAGCACATGCCTTCACATGATTTCCAGTTTTAACTTTTGAAAAGAGATACAGAAAGGAAGAAATGAAAGATGGCTGGGGATGGGAGTGTCCTATTTAGGTCCCCGGGGTTGTGGCTCCTGAGCAGTTTTCCCAGGATTCATGTTGCATAAGCACATGGCCCTCTTTTCCATCATGATTAGTCTAGATGTCTGTGTCAGTCAGATAGAACTTGTCCCCAAGATCGAGTAACCTTGTTCAGTCCAACTTGTGTCATGGCCAGGACCAGCATCCTTGTTTCTGGCACACAGCTACCCAAACCTCTGTCAGTAGGTCAGAGAGGCAGAAAAAACATTGGACATGATTCTTGGGCCTTCCTGAAAGAAAATCATTCCCAAGATCTTTATACCTAAGGATCTGTAACATAGGCAAGGAACTCAGGAGGTTTCTTTCATCGCCAGACTGAGTTTATACCCTTTGATTTTCAGAGTAAAGAGGATGGGTGGGGGCACTAAAAGACAATACAAATACAATACTCCTAAATAGGATACTCCCATCCCCAGCAACCTTTTTATCTCTTCCTCTCTTTATCTCTTTTAAAAAATTAAAACTGGCAATCATGATGAAGGTGTGTGCTACATTTTACTGGCCTGTGAGTAATTCAGTATTTACCTCTGAGGATCTCTTTTAACTAAAGTGTTTGTGATCCAAACATGAGCATGATTTAAGGAAATCTCTTATTGGGTATCACCCTGCTATGGCTTGCATCTCGATGTGCCCCCAAAGCCTCGTGGGGTTGTAGGGCTTTTTCAGAGGTGGCTGGGCCTAGAGTGGGTGATTACTGAACCAGTCCACTGAGTGGTACACCCCCAATCCCTGTAGTCTGGATAAGATAAAAGGGGAAGGCAGATGCTGTCAAGGTCTTCGGTTGCTTTTGCTGTCTTTCTCCACCAGGAACAATTGCACCTCTGCTCTGCCACCCTGCCTTGGAATCAGCAGATCGTGGAGTGAAACCTCTACAAACTGAGCTAAATAAACCTTTGCTCCCTCAGTGAGGGCTGGGTATTTTGCCTGAACAATGAGAGAAAAGTAACTAAGATGCACCGCAAAGGCTGGTCCGCTCCATGCTGTCTCAGGACTAGGTTTCCCAGGATACCTCATAAGAAACTTTGATTGAGACCCTTGGTAGGTCTATTATGTTTTTTCCCAGTGAGCAAATTTTAGCTCCATTTGACCCCAAAATGAAGTATGTTGACCCAAGAAATTCTTAACTTGGCCACTACACATCATAAAATTACCTCTCAAAACCTTTTTCCTTTTATGATTAGGGGGAATTAATGCCCCTTGTCTTCAGGGCTTTTGTATATAAGTGTGTTTATTTTTCTTGGGACTTGGGAGCCTCTCACTGCTGAAAAGGAAAAAAAAAGAAAACTCTAAGACTGCAAGGATTTGCAGAAAGGGAAAAGGAAAAGGAAAAAAAAAAAAAGAAATCATGTAGACTTCAGAGGTCAAGAGGTTGGGGGAAGAAGAAAAAATGGAAAGTCTTCGGCTAGAAAGTCATGATTCTGATGCCCTGTGTACCTCCTCCCACTGGCTTGGCATGAGAAGATTTCACCAGAAAGGATCTGAGGAGCTTCTTAGAGCTGAGACAAGAACCTAACCTGCTCCCCCTGCAGAACAAGCTTCCAGGTTTTCTGACTTCTGTTATAAAAAAAGAATTTTCAGGCTGCATGACTTATTAGACAGAAATTTAAAAGTACACACTCAAAGAAATAGAGTGTAGGCTCTTGAGAGAGAGAGGTAAGTTATTTCCTGGAACTGGGGCATTTATGTTTCTCAAAGAAAAGGGAGGGGGTCACCCCCAGAAAGCTACTGGCCCCTTTACAGCTATGAACCCAGGTTTGATTTTTTTTAATTAACATGGATAATTTAAGCATTCTCTGAATTTTCTCATTCTTTATGTTAAGCCAATTTTTGGGCTTGTGGTATTTGTTGTTGTTGTTTTAATTGTGATCTTAAGGAATTTGAGTATGATGGATCTGGAAGGAAAGGAGTCTACATTAGCCAAGGGAAGGCCAGTGTGGGTGGTTCCTGGTCATGTTGTCACACAAAGCTTTTATCCCACATTTTGGTTTCCTCAATTAGCCTCTGAATTTTTTTTTTTTTTTTTGCCCCCATCATCCTTCTTGGAAATAGTGTTAGCAGATGACTGACTTTCTTAACCTACTTCTGCCTATATAACATAAGTGGCTCAAAGCCCTTTGCATATTTTGAATAATTTCAGTCCTTTTACATCTAAACTAGCATCATTTCTGATTGAACAGCCCCATGAAAGAAAAAGGTAGTGGCTTTCATACTAATCTGTCTATTTTATCCTCTTAACTAGACAGAAGTTGGGCTGGTGAGATAGCTCAGTGCCTGCTTAGGCAAGCTTAAGCAAATGCAGGGACAGCACTTTGATCCCTGGTACTACATGTTGCACCAGCCCTGCCCCCAGGGTGAGCTGAGCGGGAAAAAAAAAAAAAAAAAAAAAAAGACAGAAGTTGCCACCATTGTTGTCTAGACACAACTTCTGGTTTACACACTACTACTTTGGAATTAGGTGACTGCAAGATCATGATATGAATATTCTAGAGTTATTTTGTCCTGACCAAATAATTTAACTTAATCACTTCAGAGGTTTAACAAGAGGTTAGCCAGCCATACCCTTGGTCTGTATTTTACTTTGGTAAAGTAAGAGAGTAGAACTGAGCAATTGTCATGTTTTCCATTCCAACAAGTCATTTTGTTAATGAACTGCCTAGTTCTGTCTTTATTGCTTCTCTTTCTTGGCGTTTCAACATTCTGACAGGATTTTCTTGGCCAAATTCAACACTTTTCGATATATTTTTAAATTATATGTCTGTCTATCTGTCTGTTCTGTCTGTCTGCCTGCCTACCTATATTGCTGGCAATGAAAGTTTAAAAAAGTAACAGCACCACTACAAATAATTTGCATATTACAAAGATTATTCTTCAGATTTTATATTTCTGTGGTTGTCCAACCTTTACCACTCTCTAATTTTAGAACATTTTTGACTTGCTTAAACCCCTCTATCCACAAGCAGTCAGCCCACATTGCTCTTTTTCTTCAACTCTTGGCCAGCATTCATCTAATTTCGGTTTCTTTAGATTGACCTATTTTGGCCATTTCGTATAAATGGAATTATACAATATGTATCTTTTGTGACTGACTTCTTTCATTTAGTATAAAGCACAGGAGAAACAGTTTTGCAAATAGTTTTAATGCTATATAAAACCAGTTACCACTCTTCCAGTTTTGAATACAATTTCTCCATCATGTCCAGAGCCTCTGCTGACAGCAGACTTACTGATTTTCTATCATCCACCCTGACTACTTTTAAAATCAATGCTGCACATTTTAGATTATTGCTTATATCAGCATTTCGCTTACGGTACCAATTTCCACATCATTATTTATTACCAAAATAATATTCTATCAAAACAAACTGAAATAAGAATCGTTTAGTTTTGTTCATGAATATACAGCACTGATGTGAGCAGATTAGACATGTTTCTGGTGTAAAGTGAATATCAAATAGTTCTGCTGACTTTTCATGGCATTCGTACTCTAGAGGCTTGTCTGGCACCGGCTCCTGGGACAACAGGCCTTCATGTGGTGCCTACCCCTCCAGCAGATCAGCCTGGCTCTTTCACAGGGTGGCTGGGCAGAGGTCCAGGAGAGGTCTCTTGAAGTCTTGGGCTCAGAGCTGGCATATCCAATGATATTTGGCCTTATTCTATTTGCCAAAACTAAATGAGAGGCCAGCCTAGAATCAATGGGTGGGGAAACAGATATTGTTCTTGACAGGAGGAGCTATAAATTTGCATGAAAAAGGAGGCCATTAGCTTAGGCCATCACTGCAACCAATTACAGCTGCTATTTAAATTACTGACACCAAATAACCATGGCCAATTCAATAAGACTGTTGGAGCTCTGTAATGTCCATGAAATTCAATGCAGCAATTTTTATTAAACACCTACTGTTTGCTAAGCACTGTGTGTGGTCCTGAGGAGATGGAGATGAAGACATAGAATCTTCCTGAAGGAGTTTGTACTCTAATAGCCATGGAAACCAACAAGTACCACCCAATATTATAAATTCAACTGTGTGTCCTAGACAAAAAATGAACTGCTAAATTCCACTCAAGCCTTCATAGAAAAGATGGTATCCAAGTTGGGGAATGGGAGGCGGACTGCAAGGGAAGAAGGGTGGGTCAAAAGAGAAGGGAGAAAGGACAAAGGTATAGAAGCATCAATGTCTACCATGTGAATAGGATTCCAAGTACCTCAGAATCCTGCAAGCATCAATATTAGCAGCAGGAGACAGTAAGTGATAAAGTTGGAGGAAGGTAATGTGGTTTATTAGGGTTAAAGCTGAAGGTAAGCAATGTGATATATAAGATTCTTCAGAAAGACAGAACTGACATTTATAGCTTATTGGCTATCAAGTTATCTGTCTAAGTTTTTATAAGGAATTGTCTTACATGCTTCCAGAAGCTGAGAAGTGCCACAATTTTACATCTGCAATTTGGAGACCAAGGGGATATGGTGGTTTAAATCTAAAGCCTGAGAATCAGGAGAGTGAATCACGTAAGTACCAACCTATGTGCAGGAGAGGACAGAGCTCTGGCTCCCAGTGTGGTGGGGTGTGGGAAGTGGAGCAGAATTTTCCATTACCCAGCCTTTTATTCCTAATCAAAACTTCAACAAAGTGAAGAGGGCAACCTTTTTTACTCAGTTTACCAATATAATCTTAATTTCAGACACATCCATCCATACACAGCCAAAGTAATGTTTGAGCAAGATGCGCTCTTGCTGGCCTGGTGAATTTAACCCATAACGTTAACCATTACATGAGGCAATGATGGTTCCATGGAAGGATAGCGCTACCTGATGCTGGAACTCATTAGCTATTCTGGGAGAACTTGGATGAATTACCAGTCTACGGCAATTTTGATGACAGACTAGAAGGAAAAAAAAGCATAGACATGGAAACCGGCCTCACATCCTGTGGAATAGATCAGTAGTCCATTAAAGGAGGATAATGATGGCCTATACCAAAACAGTGGTAATAGAAAGAAGGAAGAAGACAAGTTTTAAGGAGCAGGATTTGGTGATATATTATGAAAGGCAATGAAAAAAGGGGAAAATTAAGAATGAGACCCAGATCTCATGTCTATTGTTTTCATACCCTGAGTTATCTTCAAACCTGTTGTGATATTCTACATACCCTTTTCTCAGTAGAATGCATTTATTAATCTAAAATCTCAGTCCTATCAATTAATAGCCTAGGGATGTTGTTCCACGATTAAAGTTTTTAGTTTTTTATTCTGAGATAATTGTAGGTTCACTGGCAGTTGTTAGTAATAATACAGAGAGATTCTGTGTAGCTTTCATTCAGTTTCCCCTCAGGTCAATATTCTGTATACCTATGCTAAAATATCACAACTGAAAGAATGTCATCGACCCACTCCACCAATCTTACTTAAATTTCACCAGCTTTACATGCACCTATCTGTCTGTGTTTATGTAGTTCTATGAAATGTCATCCTGTTTGTAGATTTGTGTGACTGCCACAAGGACACCTTGGGTTCCCCTCTGCAGGCTCAGCCACTTGCCTCCTTCTTTTGCTTCACAGGTCCTAGCAACTAATAAAATGATTTTTTCTTTCAGTGCTTGGGATGGTACCCAGGGCTATGTGCAAAATAGATAAATGCTTTATCACTGGGCTCCACCCTACTCCCCAAGGTTTTGATAAAATGTTCTTCATTTCTACAATTTGATTATGTTAGGAATATCTTATAAATGGAGGCATGGATCAGGGAACCTTTTGATAGCAGCTTTTTCCATTTTAAATAGTTTCCTTGAGATCCATCAGAGCTGTTATATGTATTACTGATGTCCTTTCTATTACTGGGTAGTAACCTAGAGTAAATGTAGTTAGGACACAGTTTAATTATTCTCTCACTGAAGGACTTCTGAGTTGTTTTCAGGTTTCAGCCATTAGAAATAAATATATAAGAGCTGGGGAGATGGCTCAGTAGAATAAGCACTTCCCTGGCAAGTGCAACAGCCTGAGTTCAATCCCTGGTTCTGAAAAAAAAAAAAAAAAAGATACAGCAACACTTGTGTACAGGTTTTTGTGTGAACATAAGCTTTAGTTTCTCTGGAGCAAAGGTGTAAGAATATCATTGGCTCTTCTGATTAGCATGTGTTTGGTTCTCTAAGAACAAAACCATTATTTTTTTTCCAGAATGGCTATACCATTTTTTCATATTTCTACCAGCAATGTAGGAAAATTCCAGCATCTCAGTATCCTTTCCAGTATTTTATAATTAGATAGCTATATGTCTATAGCTATATGATTTTTCAGCCATTCTAACAGATATAGTGATATCTAATGTGATTTTAATTTGCTCTTCTTTAATGGCTAAAGATTTTGAATATCTTTTCATGAGCTTATTTGCCATCTATTTATCCTCTTTAGTGAAATACTTGATTGTCTTTTGCCTATTTTTTTAGTTTCATTGCTATTTTCTGGCATTCTATTTTACTCTTACCTATGTAGTAGTCTAAATCTTATCCTGTGTTTTAACTAAACAGATTTTTTTTCTATGGAAGAGAGTGAAAAGTCACATTGAGCTTCCACTGCATTTTATTTAATAGATTACTCAGACCATGCACAATAAATGATTTTTAATGGAAGTAAAGGGAACTGGTCCTGCCTGCTGGTTTTGCTCCTCCAAACCATTGGTTGTTGCTAGTTTCTCACAGTACCCATAAGGGCTGAAGAATATTTGCTTAATTAGGTATGCTATGATTTGGGCTTAAGCAAGAAAGTTTGGCTTTAGGTCCAACTATAGCTTGGCATTTATGCATCTCTAAAGTCAGGCAAGGGCCACGATAATTAGTTAGGCAGTTGTCTGTGTTTGACTTATAACTGGAAAAATCTCCCACTCAGAAAAGAGCAACTTCTGATTCTCTTCTCCTTCTCTAGTGTTTTAATTAAAGGTATCCTAGCTTCTCTATTTGTGTTTTTATCCAATGAATTCCAGAAATAGACATCAATTTTGTTTTTCTTTGGCAAATCATAGCTGCTCAATCAGTACATGTATAATTGCTAAACAACAATGCAATCAAATCTTGATGTTTATATGGGGAATTAGACATTGCCCCAAAGCCTCACGAACTTACAGGTGGGGCTTTAGGAAGGTGCCTGGATCATGGGAGTGGGATACTCAGGAGTGAATTAGCCCAGGGGCAAGCTTATAGACGAATGCAATTTGGGAGGTAAGCCTGTCTGGAGAGGGTGGGCCCCTGGGAGCCTGGCCTGGCAGGCATATCTCCCTCCTCCTCCCTCCATCCCTCTCTCTGCTTCTCTGCTGACTTTAGAGACAGCTGACTATGGGCTGAACCTTTTACAAATTGTGAAATAAAAGCAACCCCTTCTCCTTTAATTTGCAGGTACCAGGCACGGTGTCTCAGCAAGAAGAAAGTAACGCAGGTGCAGAGTCAGTCAATGTAGAGAACGTGAAGGCTCGTGCTGGACGTGTGAGTGGACACTGCTTTGTTTTCTTCATACTAACTTAAAGTAATATTCATTTGTACAACCTTTCTCCCCAGCATAGGATATTACCAAAAGAATTGCATACGACTGTGTGACCTATTGTTTTGAAACAAAAACAATCAAATAAATATGCACCAGGAAGTTAGTAACAATTCCTGTGGAAGAATAAGCACATAGTTTTAAACTCTATTAGAAAAAATACCCTGCAGAGCAATACATTAACTGGGTTGCAATAAATATCAAATTCAGAAATCAACTTATGTCAAGAACAAATGATTGAAGAGGACTGACATGATCTAAAATATAGACTAGTATAGAGAATGCTCCAAGAAGGGAACCAAAGCAATAAATAAATAATCATTTATATTGTTTCTCCTCTTTTAAGTTAATGATTCATGGATGAAAGGGGAACCAGGGTTAAGTAATTCAAGTACCCAGCATCAATCAGAGACTGTGTTCTAGTTTGTGAGGTACAAACTGGTTTAGAGGGCTCTAAGGACTTCTCTGGGCTGTTTTTCCTAGGTAAAGCATTCTACTTATGGAAACTCAAGATTATTTGGTCCATTTTGGCATTTATTCACTTGAGAAACCATCCTGAACTGGATCTGCCCCAGGAGCAGGTTGGTATCCTAACACCAGTGTCATTGAAGTTAGCTGATGAGTGCTGTGTGGGATGGATAGATATAGCAGGCCTTCCTGGTGGCATGATGAAGACTCCTCTCAGATTGAGAGGGAAGGTCAGAGCTGCGGATCTCAGCATTTGTCTTCTCTTCAGATGTACTCAGTGAATGCCTTCCAAGATTTAGCACTTTGCCACGTACTGCAATACAGAAATGAGAAATCCTTCCTCTCAAACAGTTCAAAATCTCACATGGTTGGCCGGGAAGATGGCTCAGTGAAATAAGCGCTTCCCTGGCAAGTGCAAGGGCCTGAGTTCAATTCCTGGTTCCACCAAAAACAAAAACAAAACAAAACAAAACAAAAAAAAAACAAACCATAAGCTCAAAATCTCACATGGAAGAAAGACAAATGATCATCAAATACAGTGAACATAAATAAGTATTATGGTGGGAGCAAGTTCACAGTATTACTCAAGAGTGAAAGAGGTCAGATTCATCTCTGTGGTGGTGGTGATGGGTTGGAGGAGTAAAAGAAGAGGTTCCTACTGAGGTAAACACTGAAAATGCACCCTGTGGGTGATACGGAAACTTAGTTAGCAGACAGCGGAATGAGGAGCAGACTCTGTCAAGCAGGTGAAGGCGTGAATGTGAAAGTGGCACTCTGCAAAGCTGCCTGTAGTTTGCTGTGTGAAGTCTAAGAGGAAGCAGGAGAAGGGGCTTGCATGGGTGGCTACACCCTAGTGGAGATGGTCCTGGGAAGATTTCACACAGGGCAGGGACAAGCTGACACAGGCAGAATGAGGACAGAAGTTCTGCTGCATGCTGTGTTAGTCACTTTCTCTTCATTGGACAAGCGATCCAACACTCACGACTTAAAAGAGGGAGGAGTATTTTGGCTTCTGGTTTCTGTCCATGGTCAGCAGGCCCCAAGGCAGAAATAGGATGGCAGAGGGACAGAGAGGAAAAGATGCTCAATCCATGGTGTCAAGTAAGCAGAGAGAGGGAGGAGCTGGAGCCAACACACCTTGCCACGTTCTGCCCCTAGTGATCTGCCCCTTCCTTTCAGGCCCCACTTCCTGGCATGAAAATTTGGGGGAACATTTTAGATCTAAACCACAACATTTGCTGGGACTATTTATCCCAACAAAGTCAGTGGTTGCTGTGTTTTTACTCTTAAGCCTAGCCTGTTCTTTTATATGGTATCAGGTATTTTCAAGGCACATTACTACACACAGACTCATGGTCCACACCCAGGGCACAGCTGCTCCATGGAAAATTCGTGGAGAACCTGGGTGCCCGTGTCTCACTCTCCTCATTCCTGTCCTCATCCTTGTGTCTTATTTCTCCACTAGAGGAGGGGCAGAGTTGAGAATGGAAAGTAATGAGCTTTCAGTTATAACTTATGTGTGAAGGCTGCAGAATCCGGGAAGCTCTATCTGGAAATGATGAAGTGTCATTAGCCACTCTGTTGTTTTCCAATATTTGAAAGGATTTACATGTAAAAGAAGGGATTTGAGTCTTCTACATAGTTGTAAAATACAGATGGGTGAAGCTATAGGAAACATTGACTTGTTTCACAGCAAAAATCATTGTGCCTCTCCTTTGGTGAATGACTTGCCAATATCCTTGGGTTATAGGGGATCCCTAATCTTTCTGACAGTCCTGTAAATCTGTGTTTTTACCCTCATTGTTTGAATGAGGGTCCTCAGATGCACGCAGGCCTCAGACCTAGCTGTCCAACTCCATTGCATTGAAGGCCTTTTAGGAAGAAATATTCTGGGCTGTGCTATCTCCTCTTACAGGGAGCTATAGGAGGAGAAATGGAGCAGGAGCTGAGCTGACCATTCCTTTTCCATTCTCCACTGCCATGGAACTCACACATCATTCTGGGTGCTGGACTGTATGCATTTCAAGGCTGTCTTTTAAGCATAGTCTCAAAGGTCTATGTCAACTTGCAAATGAGCAAGAAACTTACAATATATAGTACGTGTATTAGTTCCCAATTGCTGCTGTAAGAGATTGCCATAACTCCAATGACTTGAAGTGGCACAATCTTTTTTTTTTTTTTTTTTTTTTTTTTTTTTTTTTTCTTTTTGACATTTCTGGAAGCCAAACTCCCACTTTCACTGGGCTAAATTCAGTTGTCAGCAGAGCTGAAGGCTCTCGGGGAAGACTCTGTGTCCTCCCATTTCCCTGTAGTCCTTGGCTCGCAACCCCATCTTCCACCTTCAGGTGCACATCCAATCTTCGCTTTTCCATCATCACAGTGTCTTTTCTTCTCTGTACTGTGGCTGCTCTCTCCTCCCTTTTAGAAGGACACTAGTGATTGCGGCGAGACCACCAGCACAATATAGCACCATTTCCTGATCTCAAAATGTTTAACTTGCTCACATCTGCAAAGACCTTTTTATTATGTAAGGTAACAATTATAGTTCCAAAAATCAGGGCACAGATATCGATGGAGAACTTCAGATGAGCCTCTTACTGCAAGAAAAAGCTAAAGCTTAGATATCTCTAGAATGTGGAGTCTTCCTGGAATTTGGAAATTTAAGGAAGGAATTCTAGTCTGTACATATCCTTCAAATGCTCGGAGCAGAGCCCATTAGAGCTGTTCTCTAGTATGTGCATCACTTATAGAACAAAGAACAGTTTCACAGGGGGAACCAAAAAGGGCGCTTTAACATATCTATTCTCACAAAGGATGGTAGCATTCTAAGACCCAGATAAATAAAATATGTGCCAGGTATCAAAGTCTCAGGAGGCAGATGCCGAAGTCAGAGAATAATCAAGAAAAGCTAATCACAAACCAGACAAAGACCGAGTAGTACTATTGTTCTGCATTGTCCCTCCCTGTCAAGCTGTAGGACTGAGGGCACCTGAGGATGGAGGGAGATAGCGATTGAGAATTTAATACCAGTGTGGTATACGGGACTTGCTACAGATCTGATCCAACTGGCAGAAAGTAGGGTGCCTCAGCATCCGACACTGAATAACGGAACATTACTTATGCTATGCTGAGGCCTGGTTGCCCAATTCTATTTTTCTCTTAATTTAATTAATGAATGAATTAATTTCTAACTTAAAAACAGTGAAAATAATTAAAAAATTAAAAAATGACATAGAATTTCAAAAAACAATATGCTATGAATTCAACAATGGCTGCTTCATTGCGTATTGCTATCTCCCAAGTAGTTGTTCAGGTTATCAGACAAAAGCATGTAAGCATGCAAAGGAGGAGGAGAATCTATACACACAAGACAGAGAAGATAATTGTACTACTAAATTTCTATTGATTTATTGAAAGGAACAATTAATGCTGAATTTTTTTGACCAATTTTTTATGCCCAATTCTATTTCAAGCAGGGCACTATTCAAGCTTTGAAGTCACTGAGTGGGAGTCACTCCAAGGGGCATTCACGCAAGAAGAATCTGTTGAGTCTAAGTAGGTATATATTGCCACATTAGGTACTAAGTGAGATACAAAAATAAGGAGAACACACAACTCAGCCCCTGAAGGACTTTATGCAAGAAGCTCCACACAGGAATCCAGATAATAGCGGCTCACAACAGAGCTTGGCTTTGGGTCCTGAGATTCCAGTCCTGCTTTTAGTTTATACACCGACATGGACAAAGTCATTCATAAATAATAGCGATCTGTTGCTTGATTATTATCATGCATTATCTGCTATAGAGAAGATTGAAAAAATAAAAATAGTTTGATTACAAGAGCAACACAAAGGAAACATTTATCTTCTTCTGTATGCTGCACCCTGACTAAACACAGGCTTGTGTGAATGCACCGTGCAGGGTTCCTGTCTTCAGGACCCTGAAGGGCACTCTGTGCTGAGGAAATCCAGATGGAAAACTCAAAAACATAAACTGCTCCATAGAATTAAAAGCTGTGCTTCCTGCTGGCCAGCGTGCCACGGCTTGAGCTGCTTCTCTCCACTCGTGCCTTCCGCCTTCTCTTCCTGCCTTCGCTGAGCAGCTGCAGACTGGCAACCTGGGGCGAAACAAACCTCCCTTCTTTCATGTTGCTGCATGGAGAGAGTATTCATCCCAGAGAGGAGAGAGTGACTAAGGTAGATAGTAATGGCAAACTGCAGTCCCTAGGAGTTCAGGAGTTCTGTGCTTACTGAGTTGAGAAATACATTCCTTAGGATGGAGAGCAGAGAGAGGTTGGGGAACAGAAAAGGGGAAAATGGGGAGAAAGAGGGAGCCCAAATGTTTTCTGTTCTCTTTAGCAATAAGGAGAGGTAATGGCCTCTGACAAGGCCCATCTGTAGACATCCCTGCTCACACTGAAGGTCAAGTTCAAAGGCAGAAGCCCCGGCTAGGACCCTATGTGCGCCCAGAGCAATGGGAAGGCCAAGAGCAGTTGGGGCTTCTTCCAGCATCTCAGGGAGAGCAGCCCTCTGTCTCAGGGGTGCAGGGCTGCCCTAGTGGGACCCTTGAGGACAGAAGTTTGCCCTTAGCCAGAGCCCCAGGAGTCTGATGTGTGCCCCAAAACCAACCATGCCCACAAAAGCACCAATCTCCATGAGGTCTAGGAGCCCAAGAGAGGAAGCAGACCCCACTCTCTGGCCCTCTGTCTCCAAGACAGTGGAACCCAGAAATGGAGTGGCGGTCTGCACTTTCATGCCCAGACCAGACCCTTGGACATGCAGCAGTCCTTCAGTCCTATAAGAACTGTCCATGCCTGCTGCCAGACCTGCAGTCTGACCCAGGCTGGACCAGGACAAGGTCTCCTCAGAGTATTTGCTGGTCCTCCTGCCCTTCCTGGAGCTGCACCAGGCCTGCTGCCTCCCCAGTACCATTCCCTGCAATGAAGAGCCCACTCTGCCCTCTCCCTGGGCCATGACTCAGTAAGAAGCCTGGCTTTTGCCTTATGGAGCCAGATATGCTAGCTAGTTAGTTCAATAGTCATCCTCCACTGAGGCACTAAGGATATTTGTTATCATGATAATAAAAAGCAGTTTTGATTTAAAAAAGAAAGGAAAAATTAATTCTTTATTTCTCCAAGTTATGAAAAAAGTACATATAAAGTCTGTGAGGGCAGGTACCTTGTCCAGTTTCTACCCTAGCTCCCATAACTGTGCCAGACAGGTATCAGATGCTCCACAAACATTTGGTAAATATTGAAACCAGGCATGGTGATGCACAGTTGTCATCTCAGCACTTGGGAGGCTGAGGCAGGAGGTTCCAGAGTTTGAGGTCGGTCTAGGCTAGGTAGTGAGTTCATGGCCCACATGGATTACTACATAGCGAGACCCCTTTTCAAAAGACAAAGTAAAGAAGTTGAATATGTGTTGTAATATAAATTCCAGCTAGCAGAGCCTCTGACCTATGCTTGTTCACATTAAGTTCTGCTTAAAGGTGAGTATCAACTACCACTGAAATGGGAATGAGCTTTTGTCTCCCTTGTATTGTGAGAAACACTAGGGGAAGTGGAAAGTCCTACGGGTTTTCAGGTGGGGAAGAAGTGAGTTCAGCTGGGGAGCTTTATGGAGAATAAAAAGGGCTTCAGAGGGAAGAAAACACTTGAGATATGAGTACAGTTCATTTGACATGTGAGGAAGTTTGGCATATAGAAGGATATATTGAGAGAGAAGAATTGCAGGAATAAAGTCGCAGAGACACCCCCCCCCCAAAAAAAAAGTTGAAGGTAAGCTGTGAAGGGAGCTTTTTATGCTTAACATTGGTGAGCGAGGCCACTGAATTGTCTTAAGTCTCCTAAATTTGTAAATACTTGAAAATGCATCCCTGTTCTTTTTTGAATACAAAGAAATATGATGGAAAAGTACAATGATTTTATTTTGAGCTTAAGAACTATGCAAGTATAGAAATAAATACTGGGTTATTAAATTCTATAGCTAAAATAAACTCTACCCTGTTGTATATGGATGTGTAATAAGGACACAAAGTTATCCAAAGCTGAAATAGAAAGAATATTTGTCATCTTTAATAACAACTGAAAATATGATAAAGAATAATAAAGCCAACATTATTCACATTCATCTAATTTTACTAACAAGTTATTTTATGCCTGAGCCACACGTCATTAGTAATCATGAACTTTCAAAATAGTTCATAAGATGACTCAACCATGCAGTGTGGACTTTCATTTGCCAAGTGCCTACACTGTTTGAAAGGTTTTAAGAAGGATTGAGTAGTGGTTGGTAGGACACTTGGAGAAATTTTACCGGGGAGAAGAGAGTTGGACTAAGGCTTACAGTACTCACAAAGCAAGAAGAGGGTGTCAGCAGTAGTGGCAAAGGCAGAGACTGATCAGATGGTTTAGCTCCTCGCCTGAGTCAGAGGTCTGATCCTGGCAAGCAGTGGGAGGCAAGGCTGACTGGGGCCCGGGGCAGGCAGGTGGAGGAGGCTTTCACAGGCCTCTTGTCTGTCCCACACATTATGCCATCACACATCATGAAGTGAGAGAGTAACTATGAAAAGAGGACATTGCAGCAGCCAAGCATTGAGAATCATTCATATAGACCAAAAATGAAAGAAAACTGCAAAATGGTAAGTAGGGTCAGAGCTATGTGTGGGATGAAGTCTGGAGCAGGTAGCAGGCAATAACAGCGGAAGATTAGTTCCTCCAAACCAAGAGATACAAAGAATCCCAGATGAAATGGGGGTCAGACCAGCCATTCTGGAAGTCCTCATTCCTGAGTGTCATTAGTTGTGCTATTGTAGCTGCCTCAAGGTCCTGAATTGATTAAAAACATTTCATGGACATTTTAGACTTTGGGGAAGGCCAGATGTCTCATGGGCCAGGCCTGGTGACTAAGGTGAATCACTGTACACCGTTGTTTTATGAGCTCGCCTTTCTGTTGGATGGCACTGGCAGCAGCCTTCACTGTTTTTGGATTGTACCTTATAAACGTGCTCACAGAAGGAGCTTCACAAAAGCTTCAGAAAGTGGCAAGAATATTGGGATAAAGGTGCTCAAAGTGAAGAGGAGTGTTTTGAGAAGAATCAATGGTAGTGTATCTTTTATTGTAACAAATTTACTAATTGAAATATTCACCATATATTTTGATCACTTCCTGTACAAACCAAAATGTAGAATTACAGCTCAAAGTAAAGGCATAAAAAAGCCAAGGAGAATGGTAATCAAGATGATAGAAATCCAAATCCAAATATATGTTTCATCTTTGCTAATGTAATGAATTAAACTCATACACTAAAAAGAGAGATTATTTGATTGGATAAGTAAAAAAATCTAGATACATGTTGGGTTAAATGAGGCAATTTGAACACAAAGCAATTAAAGATGAATAGCTGTCAAAAGATACATTATGAAAATATTTACCCAAAGAGATTTCATGTGGTAAAGTTAATCAGAGAAATTACAGTTTAAGACAGAAACAATAGAAGTAAAAACATGATGCTGCACAATATTTTAAAAAGCAAAGGATTAAGAACAATGTGCACCTATAAGTACCTAACAAAAGAGCCTTGAAAGAGAAAAAATCAAAGACTGATGGAAATAGTTGTTCCCTTTGGAATTCAGGAAGAGCAGCCTATGGTGGGATATGGAGAAACTGAAGCCAATTCATGTCCTTGAGCAAGACAGGGCTGTACTGACCACAGAGCTGGGGACAGCAATCTGATGATCAGGCAGCACTGAGGGAGCACAGGGCACAGTGGTTCCCATTTATGAGACCAGTGTTATAATCCAGGGAAAAGATGATGGCACCTGGATCCATCATGACCAAGGAATCAAAAAGCCATGGCAGCTCAGGTATCTTGGACAAGACAGGAGAAAAATCCAAATTCTGGGGAAACTGAAGATGGGTGGGTACCTGTGGGCCAGAGAAGCTAGGAAATCTGAAGAGGAAGCTGAGTTAGAGGAAGTAGATATCTTGATGTTTTGATTTTACATTTTGGGACACATTCATGAGATTACTGTGCTGCTACTTCTGTGATGGGAATTCCAGAAATTGTATCTGTTTTTTGCTTTGCCATGTTCTGTCTCTAGGTTGTTCTCCAGTGCTTTAGAAAGACACTCATATGCACCCTTGCTTAAAGATTGGTTCAAAGACTGATTGAGGAAGAAAGAGAGGAATTTCCACAGCCATGGGATTTACCCAGAGCATTCTAGCATCTGTGAGGGTGAAGTTAGGAGGAAAGCTCAAGAACTTTCTTATTTATCTCGCTGGAGAAAGATGATTCTCTAGCCTTTGGTTTATTGTCACTTCACTTCCTCATGTAATGTCATGACATTAAAATTTTATCTTGAATATTTTTATTTTTATTTTTATTTTTGCGGACCCAGGGACTAAACTCAGGCTCTTGAGCTTGCTAGAGAAGCGCTTATTCTACTGAGCCATCTCCCCAGTCCCTTGAATAGTTTTCTTATGACTCTTTACCATGTTTTTGCTTACATGTGCATTCTAGAAGTGATAGTTTAGATGAACGAAGACTATTATTCTCCTAAAAATCCAGTCATGATATTAGGGTTGTATTCTTCTATGTGGACTACTATCAATCTGAGAGATGTGTGGGCTCACCCCAGATGGGTGTTTTGACAAGGATCAAAAGTGGGGAGAGGCAGCTCCTACAACCACCACAGTGACATACTGCATTAGATCAGAGAAGGTTGCAAAACAGACAAAGGAAGTCAGGTAGGGCAAAGAATGTTCTGGAAAAGTATCGACAGTAACAGAATGAGAGATGCTGTTAGGAAAAAGATAAGCCCTTAAAAGCCAGGAAAAGACAAGTCAGAGACTGCATGAAGGCATCCACTGCTCAAAGGAAAAAGGAGGAGGAAGGGGACCTAAAAGGCTGGAAAAATATTTGGTTTAAAAAACTTGTAGTGTCTGGAGTAAGTGGAATTGACAATTAATCCCTCTAAGCTTCCTCCCAGGAGAAACTAACTGGCTGAGGGAAGGGCAGATCTGTGAAGGATCAAGAAGAAAGAAGCAGCCAGATCCTAAGGCAGTTAGAAGCTGATTCATCATCAGAATGAGTCCGAAAGAAGTCGGTGACTGCCCACAGGCGCGCATCAGTCGTGGGAACGTTCAGCACGAGAACTCAGGCTGTGACTCACACACGTTTTAGTTGTGATTCAGATTCCACAGTCAAGAATTGAGGGAGGGAGCAAGCATGAGACATGGAGCAGTTTCTAATTTATTTGGAGGGTCGGATGAGGGTTGTGTTGGCAGCCGGGTGGATAAGCAGGCCAAAGAGAAGAGCTGTTAGTGCGTCTGAGCAACAGAGACAAGAGCTAGCACAGTTGGATGGACAGAAGGAAGCCTTTGCTGGAGGTTACTGAATGGACGTGGGAAAGAAACTGGGAGCATGCATATCAAGGGAGAGCTGGAACAGCTCTTCGTTCTGGAATCATTCTGAAAGAAGGAGGGAAGCATATCGACAGATAGATTGCATAACTTCCCACCAGTGCACGTGCACTTAGGGAACATTTTGTTATTTTCTCAGATTCTCATGGTTCAGATGTGATGCCCAAAAGGGAAGTGGTGCCTCGTGACCCAGATGGCAGGGAAAGCTGCGTTCACTTGTGTTTAATAGAGTCAGAGAGAACAGGCAGATGAGATGGATCTAGAGACAGGAGGAAGAGTAGATGGCAGCTTTCTGAGGCACGACCACCTCAGGGTTGTTATATTCTGAAAAGTATATATCTACTAATGATTATAAAGAGGTATTAGTGCATGCATAACTTCTAGGTATCGAAACAAAAATTAGGGAAGTTTAAATCATGTTTTGTCAACTGCTAAATAACAAAAATGCACTTCAGTGACTCAGAAGGTGATGGTGCACCTGTAGTCCCAGTTTCCAGGAGGCCATGCAAGTCACAGACCATCCACCTCAGGAGCTAACTCCAATCCTCCAAGCACAGAAGATGTAGATCTCCACAGTCTAGGAAGGATTTGGGAGAAGCCAGGTAACAAATCCTGGAGTATTCCTCCAGGCACCTAACAGGAAAAGATGGGAAGAAGATCAGCATTGCACTTACAGTCTTTCTTAAAGCCCAAGGGACAGGACAAATCACCAACTGTGTATGTACAGAAGTGACTGAATTGGGATTCAAGAAGCAGACAAGGGTCAACCTGTCAGACAGAAGCTGAGGGCACCCTGGAGAAATACCTGTACATATGGAAAAATAGAGTATCAGCAAACTGTAATATCAAAGAACATGTCTTGGAACAGAATCATAAAGAATGAAGGATATGTGGTATTAAGGGATGATAGAAAATATGCTGTACATTTGAGGACTTGTTGTTGAGCATTTGAGAGCCCAAAGCCCTAAGAATCTTTGGAAACAGAGTAAGGCACATGTTATAGTTTGTGTCTAGCTGTCCCCCCAAAATTTCATGTAAGTTATGAGGCAGACACTGCTGGAGGAACAACGAGTGGCTTGTGGGGCAGGGCCAGAGGACCAGGGCGGGGCCCAAGGGGTTGGGCCAGAGAGGCTGAACTGTTAAACTGGCTAGCCTGTGCTTTCTGAGAGAAGGTGGAGAGGGTCATCCTGGACACGGCAGCGCCCCAGCCTTTCCTCCAGTATCTTGAAACCTCCAGTCACTGTGAGCTAAATAAACCTTTCTTTCCGTCATTTTGAGTGTCGGGTATTTGTCCCAGCAATGAGAGAAGAGTAACTAATACAGCATACCTTTAATTTATGACAAGTGCACCTCAGTAAGCTCAACTCAGATTCTAATGGAAGCACTAGAAGCTTTTCTTTACTATGAATAGAGTTTGAGGACAGAGTTTTAAAATCATTCCTGGGTCAGGATTGAGTGCCAGATCAATTTCTTACATTAAACAAAGGGTCTTAAATTAACACAGGATGGAGGTAAACCCTTTATTTCGAAAAGGAGGTATTTGGCATCCTAATGGCTAGGGATAGAAGAGAAGAGTTGATTTTAGGGACAAATGGAGTTTTACATTATCTGTTACCCTGGTAGGAGGAAAAAATGTGATGGATTCTATTTATAGTAAATCAGCACCTTGGAGATGCTTGTAAAAAGAGGAGATGAAGTGAATCTCATGGAAAAGCTAGAAGAAAATAACAATGTAAATGTCACACAGGTAGTCAATATGCCCTTCCTTGGGAAAGCTGTTTGTTTTCTACTTTATGGTTAGTGAAACTTCTTGACCTTTTTTGTTTAGAGTCCAAACTTTGAAACTTTGTTGCTGGTACACACACCCACACATACACATGAACACACATGCACTCACAGCAGTGATGCTACAGAATAGAGTAAGTAGTTGCCTTTATCAGACTTTTCAGTGCTGAATGCTGCATTTAATTTTTAATAACCATTAAATAGTGACCCACAGAATGAGGTCAATTTTGTTTAAGCTCAAAGGCAAGTGAAAATGAGAACAATGTAAGATTCTAAAAATAAGGCGGTGGCAATAAAGAATATGAGCTGTAGAAAGCAATTCAGGGAGCAGCAGTGGTGGCTTTCACAATGACACACGGGAGACCCCCAACTACACAATATGAGAAAGCAGGCGAGCAGATGGCCTAGTCAGCCAAGCAGTGACGGTGGGGTGGAACTGAGCTCCTGAGTAAGTACTTTCAATAATTAACAAATATCTTTTGTCCACATGGAAATCACTTCCTTATGATATCCCTTTTGAAGCGAACATAATACTTGCTATGAAGAAGCATTTGTTCCGATAAGGGAGAGGTGACACAAAATAGAAATCGGTACAGATTCATGTTGTGAGCTGAGGCCTGAAAGGCTTACACACTGAGTCTGAGCACCAGGAAAGCATTTGGCACAAAAAGCCGTCTCTCTTCTAACCTCCCACATTATTTGATATGGGCTACTATTTAAGCTTGTTCCTAAGAGAAAAAAAAAGGGATGAATGGATAGAATATTTGGCATAGCAATTGGGTGAATGGAAAATTTGCTAAATTATAAGGGTCCAAAGCTTTTGCAACCCATAGCTAAATCAAATGGCAAAAGATCCCTTGGGGAAAGACAAAGAATACATCAAAAGTCAGCATAAGATACTGAGGTTAGATGGGAAAAGAGATATAGCCATTCTGGTTATGCACCCCTAGATAACTCAGAAGAGTAAGAGAAGAGGACAGAGGGTTCTGGAACATAGATACC
This sequence comes from Octodon degus, assembly GCF_000260255.1. NCBI lineage: Eukaryota > Metazoa > Chordata > Mammalia > Rodentia > Octodontidae > Octodon > Octodon degus. Next base: position 3,261,753 of record NW_004524720.1, on the reverse strand, counting down.
CTATGTTCCAGAGGGTATGTGAGTCTAGGTGTCTAACAAACTCAACAAGATCCAGTATGTAAAACTCTTAGAAGAAGAAAAGTTGGAAGAGGAAATGCTATAGGAGAACAACCCATTGGATTGCTAAGGAGGTTAGCCATAATTAGGAAGGGGCATTCATGGCCCAAAGCTATAGATACCAGCATATTCAGAGCTTTGGGTCCAGTTAGCATCCAGGAAATAGAATCCCACTCTCCCAGCTGTGCAGGCTCTCCAGACTCCACGTCTGCAATAGTGCTGGAGAGCATATCTCCATCCACAATCAACTTTGGCTTATTCCATTTACACCACATGGAGAAATAAAATGTATTTCTAATTGGCTTTCTAATAAGTACTAATTAGTTTAGGCCTTTGTGATCCATAAAGAGATAAAGAGTGAGCTTACGTCTTTCCATCAAAGTGCTAAAGCTGCAGCTGGCAAAGCATCATGCTGCTTTCCCTGCCTATCTTTAGGAAGAAATCGAAATTACCTCAATGAAAAATCTCATTTAGATTTTGCTAATATGTATTAAAATCTAAGAGGTAAAATGGTGCAAGCAACTGTGACAGGGTTCCCAGGAGTGGGCTGAGGGAGACCAGCTTGGGGCCCCTCTAGATCAATAGCTGCACTTCTAGGGAGTAGCACTTGGAGGAATGTCTTGTGGTGATGATTGAAAGCACCAGCCATTTTTTTGCTTCTCTCCTTGTGAGGGCCCTGAGTGATACCTAATAGTTGAGGAGAATATTGCTTGGACCTAGACTGTCTTCTGAAGACCCGTGTGCTAAAGACTCAGTGCCCAGCTCAGAGCTATGAGGAGCTGGAAACTCTGAGAGGAGTGACCTAGTGGGCGGTTTTCTAGTCACTGAACATGTACCCTCAAAGGGGGTGTTAGGGCTCTAGCTGCTTTCTCTTCTTGTTTTCATTTCTTGGCCACAACAAGAGTGGCTTTGCCCTCCCATGAGCTCCTGCTGTGCTCTGTGGCTTTGCCAAAGGCAACTGAGCCAAGAGACCAGGGACTGAAATGTCTGATGTCATGAGCCCAAATAAATTTTTCCTCCTTATAAATTATCTCAATTATTTGTATGGTACTGGAAAGCTAACAGTATTATCAACATCATGTGACTATTATGAACAAATGAGTTTCAGTTAAATTGGAGAAAATGTGTCTTTACATAGACATAGGATCCAAAAGGGTGCCCTAGTTGAAATGTGCAAATAGTAAGCAGGCAGCAGGGCCCACTGTGCTGTGCTTGCATTAAGCCTTAACTCAGCTTTGTCAGCAATAGAGAAATCAGTCCCATAATCTCAAGTACCTTCACCATTAAAACAACACAGAGACATTTTCACAGTTTTCAGTGCATGAAAACTCCCTGGGAAGACGCTGAGACAGATTGCTCTTGCTTTTGCTTTACCTGGGTCTTAGGAAATGTTCCATGTTATCCCCACAACAGTTTCCAAAGCAGCACTTCCTCAAGGCTATTCTAGGGCTGCTCTGCTTCCCATTTCCTGTCCAAGGTCAGGAAGTGTTCTTAAAGAAATAGCAGCAGTCCTGACACAGCATGTTATGATTCAAAGCAACAAGTGTTTAGAAAGTGTTCACTATGTAGAAATAAAACACAGCACAGAATTGTTATTCATAAGCAAACTTCCCGAAGAAGATATACATAGGATATATATATATATATATATATATATAATGGCTTTAGGCCAGATATGCTAAAGTAAAGGGGCTTTTTAAGTTAAAGGATGGTATAATATGCCAATCAGTGGCTAAAGGTAGATATAGAACTCAGGGGTGGCAAAGATGTGATCAAAATGAAAGTCATACAGATATTGTGAAATATTTTTATGCGAAATTAACATAAATAGTGTGAAAAACTGGCCTTTATATTGAGAAATGAAAAGGTCAATCTAGAAATCTAAAAGAAAAAAATAACTACATGCATCGACTTCATTTGGGGCTGGTAGTGTGAGGGGGCTGAGAAAAGAAAATATTTTGATAGCAAAATTTAAGAGCCAAGCAGGAGAGTGGGGAGGTGGAGTCCTGCACAGGTTCAGCAGGAAATTATTTCAGCCTCGACCAGAGACGCAGTGGAAGTGAGAAAGAAAACTCTCAATTTGTCCAATTTCTTCACAGGAAGTGGAGTGAGGGTCCCCGGGGGAATGAGTGAGGCCAGAGAAGGAAATGGAAGAATAATGGATGACTGCCTAGCGCTTGAGTTCGAGAAGCGCGGAGGTGTTATTGACAGTCAGGAAGGGAAAGAAGGTGTCCTAAAAAGGAAACAAACAGGGTTCAGTTTTAGGTTGGTTATTTGATGTATGAGGCGAGACATTTAAAAAGTCAAGACTTGGGGGAGGATGTGTCTAGGAAAGAAAAGGCCAAGGAGAGAGCTACCCTCAGGGATGACTCCATTCACTCCACAAGTGCATAAAAAATGTCTACAGGGACGAGTTTAGCAGGAGGCAAAACCTAGAGAACAGAAACACAGTCAGGTGAGAGTCATTTGATGGAAGCCTCGTCCGGATCCTGCACCTCTGCCTCTGTGTGCCTTTCTGTGCATTCAGCTGGCTCATGAAACTTGTCAAATCTGCTTTGGACAGATTGGAAGAATAAATCTTTGGTGATTAAAGCAAGAAAGTATGAGGAAGCCATAGAAGAGCTGGCGGATAAAGCAAAGGGTAAATGTTGTAGCTTTCATTTATCAGTGGGAGTGAAACTTTATTAAAAACCAGAAGAAAGACAGAAGATTTTTGACAGGACACTCATAGGCTTGGTTTTGGAAGACAGAAAGGACAGAAAGGGCCAGTCAAATAGCTCAGCAGGGGCCTGGGGAGATAGCTCAGTAGAATAAGCGCTTCTCTGCAAGCACAAGGGTCTGAGTTCAATCCCCAGTTCAGCAAACAAACAAACAAATAGTAGTTCAGTGGATTATAGTGCCTGTAAGCAGGCGCAGGTGCCAGGGGTTGATTCCTGAGCCTGCCTTGGCCTGCTGTGCTGGCCCTGCCCCCGGGGTGCACTGAAATGGCAATAGAGACTAGGCATGATGGTGCACTCCTGTAATCCCAGCACTTGGGAGGCTGTAATTCTTCTGTTTACTAGTCTGATCTAGTAGTGAGACCTTGAAGTACAGAGAAAGTGGCAAAAACAGGCAAGGATGGGAGATATTAAATAGACAAACGTGCAAGAGGGGCTAGAGGGAGGTGTTGGGGATAGAGGCAAATGTCTGGCAAGACACCCAAAGGGAGAGAACCACCTGTCCTTCACCCCAAGGAACAAAAGCAATCTCTAGCACATCCACAGCAGCACAGGAAAAATCCACGGAACCAGCACACAAAGAATCCACAAAAGAAGGGAAGTTGCTGACTCTGATTTGTTCACGTGGGTGAGAGAATAAGTGGACGTTTGATAAATGGGGAGCTCAATAATTTAGAGATGAGTATGAGCTATTGCTGAAACAGTGTTACTGGGATTTGGAACGAGAGCTTGGGGAATATGAAGTCTCAATAGATTTTCTGATCCATAGAGAGTAAGGTTGAAGACTGCCAAACCTGCTCACCTCTACCACACTACCTTCTCACCCTCACACTGTGTGGAAAAGCAGGAGGAGCTGCTGACTTGCAGGCAGTGATTGCTTTTGCTTGTGTTTTTCATCGTTTTGTTTTGTTTTTGAGACAGGGTCTCTATGTAGTTCAGCATGGCCTTGAACGCACAACTATCTGAGTGCTGGGATCACAGGTATGCACTATCACATCCAGTCCTGTTTTTCTTTCTCTGTTTTCTTTTAAGGGGTGAATTCTTGAATAGCATTCATCTTCTACTTTCATATTTTATATTATTTAACATTTCAATTCCTTTTATAATAAAACACACTTTATTTTTAAGTCAGATAACTTTGGAGAAAGCCAGAGAACTTTGAAAAGTAAGCCAAAGGATAAGCCTCCCTGAATTTCTAAGTATTTAAGCAGTTAATCCTTTAAAAAATTTTTTTAATGTAGTTCCACATGATGTGTGGCCAGGAAGTAAGAACTTGGAGACATCATGATTTCAAAATATTAACAACTATGGCCATTTACTTAGGATGACCTCCTGCCCCCACCGTAGATGCCATAAGTCAGAGGTAAAGACAAATATTCCATAGGGACTTGTTGGGTAGAGCAGATTGTGAACTCAGCCGAAATATATAAGTCTACATTCTATCCAGAGAGAAGATCTAGAGATTATTAGACAATCTCAAGGTAGCTCTTCGTTTTGAGTGGGAATGAACCATTCTTTGAGGCCCATCTCTGTGACAAAATCCTATTTAGGAAGGTTTTTGCATGTGGCCTCTTACAGCACACATACCTTCTAGTTTTCTGAGCCAGACTTAATTTCCAACGTATTATCAAGACACCCCACAAACCATCGGAATGTTCCAACAAGTTCAGCATTTTTGACTTGTGAACTTATGACTCACATTGCTCTGGGAATCTGGAAGCAACACCCAAGTTCTCTGTGGATTGTGTGTTTGAAATTTAGACTGGAGAATGTGGCAGCTGGATTTGCACATATGTCTATCAGAGCTCGGCCTTAGCCTGACTCCCCTACTGGCTTCCTCTGGAAATGGCGGAGCTGGACAGGGCCCCATGCAATTGATGTGAGCGCTGCAGATGGAGATGTAAGACACCCCTCTGTTGGTGGGGTGCAAGGAGGCTGCCTCTTGAGGCTGTGAGTGTTATGCTTTTGAGGAGATACAGAACTCAGAGGAATTGGCTTCTAAAGCCTGAAGTGAGGACTTGCCTTCTTTTACCATCCACATTTCAAATTGGACCCAGGGTTCTTTGGTGTCAGCCACCTCTTTTATTTTGCATATGACTCACTGGGTTCCTTGCTGCTTAAGCTGAGTTGGGGTACTGTTCCCCCCAGGGAGACACTCGGAAGGGATACTGATTTGCCACACAACTCATGACACTATTGAGAGAGAGGGAGGGGAGGCAGCCCTGGTCTTGCAGCAAAGTTACATTTCTATATATGTGTTTTCTTTCGTGTGTGTGTGTGTGTGTGTGTGTGTGTGTGTGTGTGTGTGTATGTGTGTGTGTGTTCCTGCTCATTTCCATAAGTAAAATGTTCTTTCTCAGCTGTATGGTTGCTTTCCCTGATTAATTCCTACCCTAGCCTCTCTGGAATGGTGTTTCTTCTTTTGCTTAAAACAGCAGGCATCTGCTTTTTGAGTTGAGTTAATGGGGGATGGAAGGGAGTGAGCCAAGTCTCCGTGGGCTTTCTGAGAATCCCCACAACTCCCTTACAAATAGCTCGCATATTCAGCTGACTTCTTTTGATTTTGTGTATGTGTTACCACGGTAGAATATTTTCTGTGCCACTCATAATCTCATGACACAGCCCACACTGGGTTGGATTTTCAGTAATACCTTCCAAGAAATTAAGGACCCAAGCGTCCAGTTATCCCAACATCAGAAGCTGGCTGGTTTTTTGCCATCAGCTACGAGAACAAAGCCTTCCTTACATCTGCCTTCCTTGCCTTACAAGGCAAGATCCCAATCGTACTGCAAGCTTTATTATCTGCTAGTCTTCCTCCAAAGCCTTACATACAATAGACTGCATCTATTTAAATATCCAGATCCCTCTGGAAACATAGTCCTCCTATGATACACACAAAAAGGGTTTTCAGGCGGCAAATCTGCAGGTAGTAATTTTAATAGCCACTAATGTGAATTAATAATTCTAATAACCTCATTTTGGATGTGTTATCGGGACACTGGAGAGGGTTGCCATGGCTGCTGTATTTTATTGCTCACAGCTGTGCAAACTCATTTTGGCCGGCGCAATTCTCTTGTCTAACCTCTCCTTTTATCGGTTTGTACAATCTCTCCTGTATGGATTTAACCAAACAACAACAATGGAAAGTTCAGGAAAAGTTGTGTTCTTAAGATGATGAGTAAGTGACGTTGTTAAATGACAATCACAGAGCCCAGGACATTAGAATAGGATTGTGCAGTTGCATCTTCATGAAATTAAATCATTACTTTGACATATTTATCAATATCAATGTCTAAAGTATGATTTGTCAGTAATTCCGAAGCACCTTCTTTCAGTGTTTTGGGGAATGAATAATGCTCCTTAATAAACTACTGTAGTGGCTGTTGTCCCTACAAGATTCCAAAAAGTGCTTTACTTTGTCTTCTTGGGCCTGTAACTGGCCACAGTGCAGTGATGTTCAGCTCAGGGTGTCTCTTGCACCTCCCCTCACTGTCGTAGTGTTTTCTAGCATTCCTTATTTAACCCTCACCACAGCACCCTGTTGGCAATGTTGGCGGTTGGAGAACTAAGGTCTGTATTCTGCGGCTGACGATAGGAGAAGCTTGTGACTAGGTCCCTGTCTTATGAGAGCCCCAGTTGCTCTTAAGCGATGAACCCTCACCAAGAGGTCAGCTCTGGAGGGTGCCATACTACAAGGAAGTCCAAGGCACATTTGGGGGCTCTGGGCAATAGGGTGATCTGAACTAGTCTTTGAATGAACACGTCACAGCCCAGGCTTCTGATACCTTGTAGGTTTGATGTTATGGCCTAGACAAGCCAAACTCTGCTGTGGCTTGAGTCCCCAAGCATAATATCCATGAGATAATAAAGTGGGTGATTGTTGCCTTACCTCTCAGTGTTGGGATGGTTTGTTTTGTAATTTTTTTTCTCATTGTTTGTTTCTGACCCATGTCCTGTCCATTGTATTTTACATTTTGAATGCAAAACTTTTGTAGCATTTCTGATTTCCCCTGACCCATCCATTCTTTGGGCTGGCGGGGGTGGGGGGGAGGTTCTCCATTTTGGCTTGGCTTTTCCGTCTTCTCTCCAGGATGTATTTTTCCTTCCAAGTCCTTTTCCACAGCAGTATCCATTCTTCCGGCTTGCTGCCAGTTCTTTTTTCTCCTCTCAAAGTCATTTCAGTCATTGTTCTTCATGTCTCGGTAGTAACAGATAACTGGAATACTAAGAAAATTTTGATGTTAACCAGTTTGGCCAATGTCACCCAGGAAATAGAGTTCTGGGATTCAAAACAAGATCTATCTGGCCCCAAATGTCAATATATTTTAACCATGAAATTATAAGCACCATAAGAAAAGTCCTTAAACAATACTTACCTGGCCTGGGAAATCAGTGTTATGAAAACATAAGAGACAAGCATTTTCCTTTCTGTTCATGGTCATCAGTGTGGACTCATCTGAGGCCTGCCAATCCTAAATAGAGAAAAGCTGTAGAAACCATGCGGTGATCTTTAATTAAGTATATTTTTTAAAACCACCCCTGTGTTCCTACCAAATTGTCATGTATCTGGTTTGAAAAGTAGCCAACTCATTGACTTTAACTGTCATCTGAACCCATATGGCAATCTGGAACTCAATATGAAACCTCAAGTTCTGTTCATCTCTGGTTGCTCCATTTGAAGCCAATCATGGGGCTTACTCAACAGTTCTGCTTCTCTGTTGCCATTTAAATGCTGGCTTTGGGATCATTGTTTTTAAAAAGTTCTAAATTTTTACAAAATTTATAAACTTTCCCAAGCTTCAGTCCTTTTGATACAGGGAAGTAAAACTCCTGACCTGACCTAAACGAGTTCATATTCTCTAAAATCAAAGAATAAATTTTAGGAACAAACTGAGGTTGAAAGCAGAATATTTATAGGGAAAGAAAGCTTCTGTCTCAGAGAGGACAGAAGGGGGGCCCAAGTGGGTTGCCCAGGAAGCTGTCTCTTTCAGTTCATTTTTATAGAGCAAAACCATGCTAAGGTAAAGAGGAAGGGGTCTCCCTTAGGTGGATGTGGGGTAGGACAAAACTATGGTCAACCAATGGGATAGCAAGCACCATTGCTCAGGTAAAGTTGATTATGCCCAGGACCAAATGGGGAAGTGAGTCATGGAGTAAGCGGGCATGATTACAGGACAGGGTTTTTTCCTCTTGGGGGTTGGAATACGGGACAGGGTCTCTTTGTTGGGGGTTGGGCTAGTGACTCACTTGGGTCTTTCCAGGTGATTGATACCTATTTAGAATATCAATCCCAGGTACTACCCTTTTAGCATTTGTTTGGCCTTTAGGTCTCTAGGTCTGGTTCACAACAGGAGCATCCACCCTTCCCATAGTTGTCTTTGTCTTCTGTGTTATCTCCTTTGAGGGCCTGGCCCTGTCTGACTGCCTATGTTTCTATCTAATTTGGCTACCTGTAGTACTTTGGTCTCAGCACACACACAAATATTGCAGATCTGAAGTCTGACCATCTTACTAGCCTGTCACAGCAAAGTCTTTTCATGGTGCGATCCACTCATGAGTCGCTATCCAGTAATTTCAAACTTTGTCCTCCCACTCTCCCTTCCATTTGGGTGAAGCAAACAAAAAGGAAAGCTGATGTTGTATTCACTTAGAAGCACGTAGGACTTAGGAAAATGCTAGAGGAAATGGGGATCATTTAACAAAACCTTTGAGCCTCATTGGAACTGAACTGCAGGCAACATACATCTGCACTCTGTAAACTCCTATAGACAGGAATGAGATTTTACATAAACTCCATTTTCCGGGAACAAATTGACTAAATTTGTGCAGCTTTCTTTATAATGAGAGGTCTCAATGCAAGGTCACAGGTGATGGAACTGCTTAAAGTAATTAGTCACTAAATGCATCAAAAGCCTTTGGGAATAAGGGACTTTCCCTGCAAAGGAGCCTTATTTATTAATTGTTAATTATAATTTCTCTTATCAGCTTCTCTGTGGATTTGGTGTCTACAAAGAAAGACTGAGGGGGGAAAATTACAACAGAGTCAGAAAAGCAGACAGCCCCCTGGTTAGTGGCACCCTTCCAGCAGCTGCACTCCAGAGTATCATCAGATGGGTAACAAAGCAAGTGTGTTTTGTCCACTGCTTTGGTATAACTTCTCGAGCATGGGACACCCAGGTGAATGGCAGTGTCCTTCTGGGCTGCCATTCACACTGGCCCTAGGGAAATGGCAAATGACAGCTTGGCTTTACCTGATAGCTAAGTCTGAGGAAGAAGCTTCTTCGGAGCTCTACATTCCACATCGGCCTTGTAGCCTTCAGTTGATTTGAGAACTTGGTCCTGGGTGGGGTAAGGGTGGACCATGGGTCACATTGGCTTCTCTTCAAGTTGTGGGCCCTAGGATAGCATACCATTGAAATGTGACCTGCTGGTAGGAACCTGCAGAACGATCCATGTTGCCTGAGTGAATGTGACAAATTGGCTTCTTTAGCAGAGCAAGGTGCTATGCCTAAGCACGTCTTCACTGACCATTCATGGTTGTTATGGCACATAGTTTTCACACAACAAGAAAAGATATCTTTCTCTAAAGAAAGTTTGACTGTGACATGAAATGTTGCCAGTTTAATTTTTCCTATAGAAATGTCTTCTTCATGGAATTTGTGGTATAATTCTTTGCAGGTTATAAAAGGACATAATGATTTCTGACAAATATAAATACACATATCTCCCTACCAGCAGTAAGTAGATTAGATGATATTTCAGATCTAGACAACCCTAATTAAATTACTTCTAACAATACTGGCCTCTGTGGATTGATCCCTCTTTGACCTTCATAGCCCATCAGAATAAATGAAAGGTGAGCGTTCTAATATTTTTTCACATTAGAGTTCTCACAAGTATCTTTATAAGTATGCTACTATACACACACTTCAAACCTGCACATTTTTGCATGTTACTTTTTAAAGGACTGTCATGGTATAAATTAGCATTATATTAAAGAAATATATTAAATGATTGCAAGGAAAATTATGTTAAATTAAATTATATTTTAAAGTTTTCACATTTGGGCTGGAAATAACTTGACAGTCAAAGTGCCTACCTGGCAAGCATGAGGCCCCAGGTTTGATCCCTAGTACCACGAGACTCTGTAGCAATAAATAAATAAATAAATAAATGATTAAAAAAATAAAGCTTTCATCTTTATTTTATAAGAAAAGATTACTGTTAAATATCCTCTCTTAAGAATATAAACACACTCTGATGAGTTCATCTTTTAGCAGTACACGATGAAAATACTGTGCAGCGTAACCAACAATGGACACTTTATTTTATTTGTGTGTGTGTGTGTGTGTGTGTGTGTGTGTGTGTGTGGCCTGCTCTGCCACCCTGGGGGCAAGGCTGGTGCGGCATGTGGTGCCGGGATTTGAACCACAGTCCCTTCCTGCTTGCCTAACCTTGCCTAAGCTGGCGACTTAGACCGCTGAGCTATCTTTCCAACCCAGACATTTTCTTTAAATGGACAAAATGGTGCAAGTTTTCCTTACAATACCAGGCACTACAAACTATTGTTCCAGGGAAAGAAATCATTTGTCCTTCATGAGGTGTCTTTCTGGTAAATATTCTAAGGAAACATTTTTTGGCATTTGTGAAAATACAATGTTTATGCTACACGTTTTTTTAAAAAGGTTGGATATATTATGCTGCTTGTTTAAAAATGATACTTCACCACATAAGAGCAGATGTGCTTTTCTCCTAAAGAAGTTTAAAATTAAAAAGTTATAAGATGCACAGACTGCTAAAATTATCAGTTTTTCTTCTTTTTCTCTTTCTCTGACCTTTTTCTTTGCCTTGTACATGACAGCTTAGGGTCTTCTTAAAGTAGCCACATTTCCTTAAGCATGTATGAACACTTACCTATAAATCCTGCAGGGATTCTTACGAGCTCCTGCTTACTCCCACCGTAAAATATTACCTTGCTGTTCTCATCTGGTAGAAGTGCCATGTATCATAAGCAAACACAGTGGGTCAGTACCACATCTTGTGCATAATAAATATTTGAATTAACTTAGAATCTTGCATTAACCAATGGGATTGGCGATTTGGTACTTTTAAAATTATAATAGATCAAAACAATAGAAAAAATCATGTGGTGGCCTGGTGATATTTTTATTTAGGTGCCTGTTTAATTGGGCTCTTTTTGGTGCTTCTCATCTTGACCATCCACTTGAGGGTATCTGCTATCCACAAGCATTTTGCTAGGTTTTGCTTCACCATTTGGTATGGGATATCCTATAGCCTTAGATCTCTAAAGGGTATATTCCCTAATCCTCTCTTTTCCTACTAGCTTAGAAGGATCTTTACCAGACATGCACACCCCCTCACACACCCATATGATTTTGAAAGACTGTTTTCAACTTCAATTCCCAAATCAAGGAATCCTATGAAGAATAATGATTGACTGGAAATGAAAGGTATCTTTTACTTTTGCATTTTTTTTGTACATGGAATTCTTACATCATATTAATTTTAAAGGAATATCAAATTGCTCAAAACAAAGTAACATCCCTCATAGCAAAGAAACATCTCTGTCCCTTTGGCTCCTTGCAAAGCCTTGAAGTCTCAGAAATCCTATAATTCCTTGCACTACAGGAGTGATTTCTGGTGGAAAGGACTGAGTACTCAACACAGCCAAGGAAACTGGCACCAGAGAAGTTCAATAACAATTGTTCTAATGTGTGCAATGTTGACGTCAATATACTTTAAGGTACCTTTTTAAAATAGCTTTGTGCTCATCTTTGAATAACAGTGAGTTTAATAACAGAAGTAATTGCTCTTTCTTATTCTAATTAAAATCTTGACAAACTAGCAAATTTTCCACCCTTTCCTTCTCTCAAAATGTTGTTTTCAGGGTTACTCTGGACTATGCCTAGAAGAAACAAAACCAAAGCAAAAAACTCAATTAATTGCTTTTTGCATTGTACATTTTCCCCAAAATCTCATCCCTGGGATCACTTTAAAACTCCTCATCCCTGAACAAAAATATATCCTGTAACTCTTTAATTTTCATCCTTTTTGATCTTCGTATATCCTGTGTAGTTAGCAAAATCCTTTTTGTTTTTCCTCTTCCTATCCAGGGAACTTGGGTTGTCTCCCGCAACCTTCTTTCTTTCTTCTTTTGAAAAGAAATTGAAAACATCTTTGCTTGCTGCCTGGAGAGGTTCATCCATTTAACATAAAGCTACAGAAGAATTCTCAGAGCAGAGAGCATAAAACATTCCCTGTGATGTCCAGTGAGTGGCTTCCAGGGGTGGCAAGCTCAGCAAAGGACAGCTCATCCTTCCTACTACCCACACCCGAGTCCAGTGTCTGAATGTGGACTGAGCTCATGTCCAGCACATTTTTCCCTGCTCCGATATTTGCTGCTGCTCATTCTCTGGTCTTGTCTCTTCCCTGTTCACTTCAATAATCGATAGTAGCAGCAGCAGCAGCACCAGCCTAATTACCCACATGGCCTGGCTGAGCTCAGATCTGGCTAGGAGGGATGCAACACCTTCCTTGGGAGCTTGTTGACTTCTTAACAGTAACAGATACACACTGTCTCATGAGTGGAATTTGTTGAGCATAGGCTCCTGGGAGCTTATCAAATCAGCTCTGGTCCTGCCTCAGTGATGAGTCCCCTGTCCTTCTCTTCTTCCCTTCATGCTTCTGACATGACAAGGGTTGGTTTCCTTAAAATGTACCTCTGGGATGTTCACACCATATGGCAGTTAGGAGAATGTCACCCTATGCTCTGGGGTATTTTTTTTTCCTATAGCGTACACAAATTGTAAATTATTGTCCATAAAACGATGGTAAAGAGAGACAAGGGCAAGGAAAGGATCGGCTGTAAAGCTTCCATTAGCAAATGAGATTGGCTTTCCTATTCATGTGAAAAGTTCAAGGAGGCAATCTTGTTAAACAGCCATTTTGCATAAAGAAATAATGTGCCATAATGGACCTTTCCAAATAACTTTGATGTTTTCCAGAACAATTTATTAATATCGTACTTTGGAGGAATAAGGGATGAAATCTAAGTAGAGAATAAAATCGGTGGTGATTGGGCAGTTGGTCATGGCTCAGCAGATCTCATAGCTGCCTGAAACACATTTCCAGCCTCTGCTAGAAATACTTTCCTGTTCTCTTTCCCTCCACCTTCCTCCTGTGCCCTTTACCTTGGGATTGTCAGGCTGGAGAAACACAGTCCTGGTGTTCCATTTTCTGTATGACACAAGTGCATCAATAAGCACAGTGTACTTAGTTTGGCTTCTTTCTTTATTCTATCCCTTGCCTCATCCATTCTCCTTAAACCTGAAACCATGCAGGGGTGGTGCGAAGGGAAAAGGAAGATAAGGGATATCCCAGGTTTTCATGTTGGTAAATTTACCCTGTGGAATAGAGAACATGAGCAAGACCCCATTATTTGCTTTTGTGGCTGGATTTGTGCCTGCCTGCATACGCCTATGTGTTGGGAACAATGAACTGTAAATTGCCAATGGACAGAGTTGTCCTAGGCTCTCCTTGCCCTGCCTGCCTTGTGGGCTGTTTCTGGAATGCAGAAATCAGCTTTCTCTCTTGTCGGCCAGATTAGCACCTAGGTGTGGGGATGGATCTCCACTGATTTCTTTTATGATGTCAAGCTTGCCCATTCTACCTCAGCCTCTATGCTATTCCAGGAATCACCCCACTCCCTCCTGTACACTGGCTAATAAACAGTGGCTGGCTTGGAGTGTCTTTGTCTCTGCCCATCCTGAGGCACTGACCCCCCAGCTACCCATCATGCATTACTAACCTTGTCTGTTTCTTCTTTCGTCCTTTCACGGTACCCCTCTTATGGCAGTTGGGGATCCTGGCCAAGTCCCAGATACCTATGTGCTGAGTTCACACAAACCATTGTAATGGAATTTGCACAACAGTGCACATTGCAACTCTACCTTTCTCCAGTCCTGCTCTTCCGGGAAGTGTCCATGAAGGAAGATGGCACTCAGGTGCTTTCAGTCTCCTTGTGTCTGGGAACACTCTTAGAGATGATTACTATCAGCATATTAATTAATGTCACCACATTCATTTAAGTGTGTTCTTCATCGTGTTAGCTTTGTAGGTTGTCAGAGGAGTCCCTTGCCAAACAAATCTGGGAAGCTTAACTATGCAGCTTTTAATATACTTCCTTGTATCATGAATCTTCTTGAGCATTATGTAGTTTGTTGTATTTGCCAAACTTACTTTCCATTTGCCGAGCAGTATCTTTTATCAAACATACCTTGTGCAGTAAAATGTATAGAACTGTTGAATGAAGAATTATAGAGGAAGAAGAATTGATTTTGCTTTACCTCAAATAGGTTATGAAAAAAAATAGGTTATGAAATGTAAGGTGACTTGAAAGCCATAGAATAGGGTAAAGATGGGGTAGCAAACTCTCTTGATTCTCAAGATTCTCTCCTAGTAGCTCTTGTCTAGCTGCTGTGCCAGAGATGTCCATACAGAAAGGACAGCTTCTCCCCCACAGACAGCATGGGGCTGAGGATACCAAGCAAACAGCTCTCAGAAGTCAACATCCCATGGAAGGCTGAGGCAGGAGGATCACAAATTCAAGTCCAGTCTGAGTAATTTAGCAAGACCTTTCTCAAAACAAAATTCCAAAAAAGGCTGGGGTTTAGCATTCTCTGGGTTCACTTCCCAGAGAAACAAAAGACTGGATTTTACCAGCAGTCCTCTGGGATCCTGGGCCCACACCCTGTTTGTACCTATAACAGACTAGATAGGCCCTGCCTAACTCCTGAACCACAGAAACTGCAAAAGAATAAGAATTTTAAGCCACTATATTTTGAGAGAAATTTATTATAAAAGCACAGACAACCAATACAGACTTTTGGTCTGTACTCAACAGTGTGAACCAGTGTCCCTGTAGGATTAGTTTAGAAAATCATAATTAAGGATACAAGTCCTACACACAGTTTGAAGAAGACAAACATTACTAATCTCTGGATGAGACCATATTCCAGTGATAAGGAAAAGAATGTGCCAGGGCTTATAATAAATGTCAATCACTGCGGAGAATTTTTCCTGAGAATTTATTAAATGCATGGTACTATGGAAAGTAGAAAAATGAATAATTTCTCCAGACCTCAAGGAACTTTATTCCTTGGTGAGAAGGTAAATAAATAATGGAGCATCTACTTTCAAAAGTAGAAGCAAATAAAGATATAAATTGTTGTATACGCTATACTTCCGCATGAGCACATGGGAGATATTAGTTCCAACAGAGTGAAAGGAGAAAATTAAGAAAGTTAGCTTGGAGAAAATGTCAACTGAATTGTCTGCAAGGAATGGAAAATAAAATGACAATATTTAACAGATAGAGTAAACAGAGACATTCTAGGAGAGGAGCATGTAAAGAAATTCAGATGGAAGAGTTTATGGGGTGAACTCATGGTGTGTTCCGTCAGGACTTGTAGGGCATAAAATAGGTTACCTCTAAAAAGGAACTGAATCCACAACTGAATATTCAAATGATTTTTTGTTTGTACTGGGCATATTTTTTAATGAGTCATATCAAGTGTATTACATTTAGTCTCCCAGATTAAAAAATACAGAATTTCAGTTTTTTATCCTCTGTATTTTAGCTATAAGTCCAGCACTGGGAATTAACATCTCTTTGAGGATAAACCTTGCCACCTTTTTATAAATGACCTTAAAAAGTCTACTGAGTAAAAGCTCTTGGTTTAAGATAACATAAGAGGGCTGGTGAGATGGCTCAGTGGTCTAAAGCACCTACTTGAAACAAGCTTGGCAAAGCACAGGGACCACAGTTCAATCCCCCAGCACCACATGCCAGCTAGCCCTGCCCCCTGGTGGGCTGAGCTGACCACACACACACACACACACACACACACACACACACACACACACACAAGTATGAGGCATATAAAGGAACAGGAAAGTATAGCCATACATGGGGGGAAAATTCACTAAATAGAAGCTGTCTCTAAGGAAGCCCACATGATCTGCACTGGACACAGACTATAAATCAGTTATTACAAATATGTACCAAGCACTAAAAGAAACCATGTCTAATTCTAAAGAATTAAAGTGTGAAAGTGAGATAAGAATGGAGTCTCAAGGACAAAAAGAAATAAAAGCACATGCAAATATTTTAATTAGTAATGGCCTAAACACTCTAAATTTGGTGAAAATCATTACTGTACACAGCCAAGAAGCTCAACAAATTCCAAGCAGTTTAAACTGAGAAATCTAAAACTAGACACACCAGAAAAAAAAGTTTCAAAAGACCAAAACAGACTCTTGAAAGTTGCAAAAGTAATTCATCACATGTAACAACCTTCAATGGTATTAACACTTATTAAAAATCATAAATGTCATGTTACCTTCCAAAGCTATCTCATAGATGTTAGATCTACTATTTCTCACAATCATATACTGTACACAGGAGATAGATAGATAGATATTAATCAAGAACATAAGCTACTGCAACAAATATATTTTTAAAAGTTAGTGCTTGGTTCTCTCAATAGTTTCAGCTAAAAGTTGCAGGTCAGCAGATGGTTCTTTTCAGAGTCACTTGGGAATCCAGTCTGATTAGCAGCTCTACCTACTTTAATATATAATTTTGAGAATACTCCAGTCTTTTGCATTGCAACCTAAAAGTAAAGAGTCTTGAACAAGTAAATAGAGTTGCAAACATCATTTACGTTTGGATTCTGTCAGCAAGTACTTAATCTCATAAACTCATGAACCTCAAGGGAAGTTTGGAATTGTAACATTTGTAAAGAAAAGAATGAATTTTGGTGAAGAGATAGCAGTCTCTGCCACAGCAAATATTTTTTTAAGTTGTAATTTGAAAGATGAGAAAAAACAAGTCTCAAAAAAATTATCATTTTCAGAGGCAACAGGACAATATATTTACAATGTACTGGGAAGGAAAACAAGCTGTAAACCAAAAATTCTATATGTGGCAGAATTATCTTTCAACAATAAAAAAAAAAGATTTTGATCCATTGTGAAAAAAAAAGATAACATAAGACTGAAATCATCCAACAAAATGTCATCAAATCCTTAACCACCTTTAGATAAAATTCCACATTGTCCCTTGGAAACTTCTTGTAATATGTGACATCTTTACCAGGCATGCTACCTACTGCCTTTGCCTTGATTTTGTGTTAGTGATTTTAGGTTAATTACCCACTTTTATACTGTGATGGTACTTAAGCCTTTTCTGAAAAGTTCTGAGTTTCTTTGAACTTTCTTCAGAAATCCCTTCTCTAAGTCATTAATAACTGTCACATTCTTCTCTGGACCTCATCCAAATTTTTCATATCTTTAGTAGTAAAGACCTCATCTCCACAGAGCATATTAATAAAGGGCCTAACCTATGACAGGTAGGGTTAAAGAATGGACTTGATTTTCATGTTTAAATTCCTTGCGTGTGGCATCATGTGATTTTTACCTCCTGACATTAACTACCATATTCTCCTGGCCTGCATTTTCCCTGTCTGTCAGCACTTCCAAAGCTACGGTGAAGTCTTGGTTCTAGGAACAGCTTTTCAGGGTGTTCTCTTCCCTTCAACAGCTTCTCTTCAGGGTGCTAGAATCCGGGAGTTACTATCCTCCACTGGGGATATATTGGAACAAATATCCAATGTTATTAGAACATTGATGTTGGGACATCAAGAAAACACAGCAGGTTTAAGTCTTCCTTCTATTGATCCAGTAGGATGAATTTACCTGAGTGTCTCCACTGATCTTATCTTGAATAGTTTGCTTCCCACCAGAGAAGGTTAGGTGCTTCCTAGTTCTATTTTGCTTCCACTATTGAGCAAACAAAGGTTTAGATATGGTAGTATTACCTAAGTAATTTGTAAATCTAATCTAAACTAAGCAAATATTTTGGACCTGCCTCTTCCACCAGACACTTTGCCTCCAAATTCTCCTAAAAGGTAATGAAATGACTAGTGTGACAATGCAGTGTCATGGTGGTGTAGTTGCTAAAATGAAACCACACCCAATGTGTTAGAATTATAGGATATGACTGAGAGAACTGGTGAAGGGTTTTTCTTTTTGTTTGTTTGTTTGTTTTTATTGTGGCAGAAGCAGGGATTGAACTCAGGCCCTTGAGTTTGCCAGGGAAGCGCTTATTCTACTGAGCCATCTCCCTGGCCCCGGAAGTTTTCATTTTTGTTTTGCGTGTGTGTGTGTGTGTGTGTGTGTGTGTGTGTGTGTGTGGCAACTGGTCACCAAGTACCTAGACAGCATGTTACCCAGCTAGTATCACAAAAGAAAGCAGCTAACAGAAGGGCTGCCTTTCCCTCATTGGACAACCCAGCCAGTCTCTCTGAAGACCGGAGGGGAACAGCGAGGTCCTCTTAATATACCTCATCATTCTTGGTATTCCATGGAGAGCCCTGTGCATCTACTTTCCCTTAAACCAGGAGACCTTCCTTTGTCTGCAGCTGGTGAGGTGTTTGACAGTAAATGACTATATATATTTTTCATTCCTAGGTTTATTTTTTGGTGGAAGGTTTTATTTTTTTAGAATTCACTTTAATCTCCACTTTTAACATAAATTTTTTTTTCAGCCAAACTAAACAACCAAGACTACACAACTAGTTAATTGCTAAGCAGGGCCTAGATTATGCATGCTTTAATTCCAGGGGTTCTTTCTATTAAACCATGAGGTTGATCGGGAAAATTAATGGAAAACTCTGGTGCCTGGGAATCACATTATTGTATGATTATATTGTTTTGTCATTATGAAATTATGGGCATCATTGAGTGGTAGGAATCAGAAATTGCACAAAGCCAGTTAGCAAATTATATTCTAAGTATTCCCTTTGGAATCAATTAAAGAACATCTTTAACAAATTAATCCTTTTGTTTCATCATTAGAAAGGAATACATAAACAGGATATTTAAGCAATGAAATATTTTTCTTTCAAATTAATTATAGCAAATTAGGGAGGGAATCTATAATAAATTACGAAGTTTGATATCTTACGAACTTATTAAAGTGGAAGCTTTACTCATTGCCTTCAAATTATTCATTTTCATGGTCCAAAATGAAAATTTAATAGTTTTATTGGCATATGATAATTTTTAAATTGCAAGGATCTAGCCATCTTACTAGTTCTGTATTTATATAAGTGGAAATTATCTATAGAATTTTAGGAGCAATATAAAATAATGAATAATATTCACATCCTGTTGGTTACATAGTTTTCCAGTTTTTATGGATAATAGAGGTAAAAGTTTGTTCTCAAGTAAGCCCCTACATATCTAAAAATTTCCATGTATGAAACCAACATTTTAAAATCACATTTACTTGATTTTGTGAAATTTCACTCTTTATTCATTTTTCTTCTTTTCCTTATTCTTTCCCTTGAAACAAAACTTTTGCCAGCATTTATATTGTTTTGTTGTTTATTTTTTATTGATTTTACTGAGAAGCAAATAACAATGAGACAGTTTCAAAATGGATTAGTAGGACAGTTTCAACAATTAATACCTTGCATATTGTTGTCTTCATAGTGGTTATTCAGAGTACAAAATGCAGACATGATATCCTGTCCAAACGCTATTAGTACAAATCTTTCTTCTCATTGAATTAAGAGAAAGTAGCTGTGTATCTATCCTAACTATTTTTTATATACAGCTACAAACTCTTGATTTCAAAGGAGAAAGCAGGTATGTCGGAACTTCTGACTGAGCACTCTGCCCCTGTACCATAACACTTCTTGAAATAGTTTTCTAGAGTGCCTCTGTGCTTCCTACCTGGTTTCTGCACTTACTCCTCTCCAATCAGCTTCTGGCCCATCATACCCTGAAATCGCTCTTTCCAAAGCGCCAGTGGTCATTTCTTTTTTCCTTTCTGACTTGGCTTAGTCATTTTTAAAACACTTGAACGTTTACTGGTTTGTAAAATACCGTCTGCTCTCAATTTCTCTGACCCTGAGTTCTTCCCTTTCCTTTGACAGCTCCTTCTTCTCATCTCCTGTGCTAGCTTCTTTTGCTCTGTTTGACATCCAAATCATAATCCCAGTCTCCTTCTCAGCCATATCTTTGCTTCCTGCCCAGGTAATCTTATCAAGTCCCTTTGCTATAACTATCATCTATATGCTAATGAGTCCCAAATCTATTACTTCTGTCCTGACCTCCACTGGTTGTTTGACTTCTACATTTAAATGACTCATAGGCTTTCAATTTGGTGCTTAAAGCAGAATTCTTGATCTCTCCCCACATGCTTGCTCCCAAGCTGCCCTTGCCTGCAGAACTGGTACACCATCCGTGATGCATTCTCTTCTCTCCTCCTATTTTCAGTCTTTCACAGGTTCTGCCAACTGTACCTTTAAAAAAATAATTTTATTGAGAAAAAAGTAGCAATGTGACAATTTCAAAACAGGTTAGTAGGACAGCTACAATAATTAATACATTGCATATTGTTGGCTTTGTAGTAGTTATTCAGAAGACAAGATGCAGACATGATATGTTGTCTAAACACTATTAGTTTAAAACTTTCTTCTCATTGAACAAAGAGAAAGTAGCTGTATATCTATCCTAACTATTTTATATATATATATATATATATATATATATCTCCTTCATTTATATCCCCCTTTTTTGTTCACTTTATTCCATTGTTTAGTGAACATTATTTTGTTCACTTTATTATCCATTATCCCATTGCCATTCATATATTGTAGGTGCATGAATTCAGCAAAGTAATCCAATATAGTCCAGTAATCCATAATAGTAGTGGGTTATCTGTAGGACTGGCAATGTCAGAAGTTGTTGACTTGAGCCCTTTACAGCTGAGCATATTAATATGGCTTTACTTTTTATACCTCATTTTTATACTTTTCTCCTGGATGGTTAAGACCAAGATAAAGCAAGACCTATATAACAAAAAATGTAGCTTTTGTGTCTGACAAGTTTAGTCAAATCCCCTCAGGATTTATTCTGAAACCCTGTACTGCAGCTGTTGATCCTTTGTCAGTGTCAGCCATATGGATGAGTTGCAGCCATCACTTGACCAATTTGCTCCCTGTGAAAGCCTGAGAGAATGTGTTCTCTCCATGTACCTCAAGAATTGATCCCAAACGTGAATGGATCTGCTTGTCTTGCACTTTTGCATTTGCCTCTAACCTGAAACGCTGTGGGAGCCATAGTGGTGGGTGCTCTGATTCTCCACTTGGCCTCTGCAATCCATTCTTAACACAGCAAAAGGTATAACCTCAATCAGGTCTTTTTACTTCCCTTCTTTAAATCCTCCACTGAGTTTCCTCAGGTTGAACATAAGATGCAATCTCTGTTCTTTGGCTTGCAAAGGTCATCTATTCTGGCCTTGTCTGACTTTTTAAACTAATCTTTACCCTCTCCTCCATGCTGCGCAAGCCATTCCCATGCAAGGACTGCAGTAGCCCATGGAGTAAAGCTCCCAGCTGTTCCATTATAGACATGCTTTACAGTACTGAGATTTTTAGGTTGTTTCATTCCACAACACAAGCTAGCCTGTTTCAGCCAGCACAAGAAGTAATTCATACATGTATTTATAAAATACATCTTTCTTGGGGATGTAGAACACTATTTTGGGAGGAATAAGAACTGGGGACAGAAAGTCATCTCTGAGAGGTTTACATTCTAGTGAGAGAGACATGAAACAAACAAATGAATGAACAAGACACTCCTAGATGACACAAAGGTGCAGATCATGTGCTAGCCTTTCTTCAAGTTTAGTGTCAGAATTATAAGCCCAGGTGACCATGGATGATATCACAAGCAGGCAGATGACAGCTCCAAGGAAAGTGGCCCCAGCATCTTTCCATAGAAAATATGAAAGTTCAAGTTCTTTCAATAAATTGGATTAATGAACAGAACAGTAATTTTTAATAAGACGAATTTTACATATAAAACAATGCAAATGTCATTAGCAATTAGAAGAAATTTCTATTTTTACTTGTAAAATTATCAATCAAAATTGCAAATGTCAATTTGCAAAGCCACAAATGAATAACAAAACAGGAGGAAATGTGTCCAGGGACATCTGAGTTCCCAAGCAGCACACACCTGATTGGAGATCCACAGGTAAATGTGGCTGCATGGTTGCTCCCATTCCTTCCTACATTTCTCAAGAAGTTTGCTATCAGATTTGCCCCTTTCTTTCCAGCTTGGAAGACGTGGCTCTGCCTTGCATAACTTACTCTCACTTTATCTGATTTTTCTCTGGGTGATCAGTCCTGCTTGGGAGTGTGTGTGTGTGTGTGTGTGTGTGTGTGTGTGTGTGTGCACGCATGCGCCTTGGCCTTACCTTGCATCTGACAGTGTCAGTGATGCCTCTTTCTGCACACAACAACAACCTTGCTGACGTCGTGATCTCTAAACACCTGCAGCCACCTTGACCTTGCTGCCCTGCAGCTAGGCAGGAAGTCACTGTTGTACTCTTTCAGTAGTCCTTTGAAGACCAGGGACCTGGGATCTTCCCATGTGTGACCAGAGGCACTGAAGTGCTTTGTGTGGGTTTTCTGGGTGTCCAAAGTAACAAAAGGGTTGACCTTCATGGTGAATACCTATCTCAGGAAGTGACTGATCATGACCAGAAGTGAGGTTTCTTTAAAGTATAATAATTTTAAAAAATAATATTTTTTAAAAAATTATTCTATCTATCTATCTATCTATCTATCTATCTATCTATCTATCTATCTATCTATCCATCCATCCACTGAAGCTTGCTAGTGAGCTACATTCCAAACCCTTTTTATTATTATTGTTTTAGTTGTCATTAGAAGTAGTATTTTGAGGCACGGTCTTGCTAAGTTTCCCAGGCTGTGCTTGAACTTGAGAGCCCTGGTTTAGTCCACCATAGTGCTGAGATTGCAGCTGTGATGGTTTCATGCTTGGTTGGGTAATTTTTAAAAAACGGCAAAGAATTTGCAGATTGAAAGAAAAACAAAACTCATTAAAAATTACAAAGTACTATTTCAGAAAAATGAGTGAAAAACATACTTGAAACGCAATGTATAACAATTTAAAAATTCAAACAAAAGAGAATATTGATGTTAAAAATAATGCATTATCTAGAAATGAGTAAGGTAATGCATTATTTTCAATAATGATAATTATTAATTTAAGATATTAATAAATCAGTAATATCAGTGGAAGAGAGAAGTAAGTCGAGTCATAGTTTCTCAGTATAAAGGAAAAGAACTTGAACAGAAACTTTGGAAAATCTAGCTGAGTGTTTATAAAAATGCAAGGGTGACATAAGGAACTTTTAAAGATATTTTTAGATAATCTATAATTCTAAATGTTTCTTTGTTCTGGAAGAACTATAGAAGAATGTTTAAACCAGAAGTAGGGAAAAGAATTGAGGTGAAAGCAAAGAGCTGTCAACTAGCAAAACACAAAATTTTCAAGTTTATCACTGATTAAGTAAGTAGTTACTGTAAAGAGCTTCATGCCTTGTAAGTATTAAACCATTAGGCAGGATAAATTGACTAACAAGGGTGCAGTAGAATTCTAGCTATATCAAAAATATAAAGACATGTAAAATATTTAAACTGTCCTGAAGGATAATAAGTAACACCTAAAGGAATAAGAAAATAGGACATGTCTTAAGAAAGGAAGGCTTTACATTTTAAAGATGTTTCAGTATTAATCACATAAGTACCACAATCAGAGCTTTGGTAAAGTAAGACCAACTATTTATCACTTACATAGATAAAAGTGAAGGGCATAAATAGCTAAGAGTATTCCGAAAAGGAAGATCTTCATGGAGATCACTATCTTTCAGATATTATTACATCTATCAAGTCCATGACAATGAAGAAATTTGGTTCAAGGAAATAATCAATTTGAATAATAGATCAGAATTAAACCCATATGCATGGAACTTAGTATACAACACAAGTGTATAAACTTGTGGGAAATATCAGGTTTTAGATAAATCATGCTTGGGAAATTATTTTACCATATGTATGAAAATTAGATTTGTTCCCTATCTCACACCATATGCCAAAATAAATTCCAGATGGTTTCAAATTTTAAGCATGAAAGAAAAAAATGTGTATCTATTAGAAAATAATGAGGGTTGGTGAGACAGCTCAGTAGACTAAGTACCTGCTTAGGCAAGCACAAGGACTAGTGTTTGATCTCCGGTACTGCATGCCACCAAGGTCCCAGCCACGGGGCATGCTGAACTGGTGACTGAGTCCAGGAGTAGTGATGCACACCTGTAATCCCAGTGCTGGGGAGGCTGAAAAGAGGAGAGTCACTATGAGTGTGAGCTGCATAGTGAGACTCTGAACCAAATACATAAAAAGCAAAACAAACAAGCAAAAAAATTCCCAAACAATGAAGATGCTATTTTTATAATTTAACAACATACAAACCATAAATAAGAAAGATCTCTATACAATTAAGGTAATGAATAGGAGACAGGGTGATAACATATGTTTCTAATACTCATTGTAAAAAATTAGGGTACTCATGACATTTTACAAGTCAACACTTAAAACAATTGAGCTAACATAAGTGAAATTTGATGGCTAATAGGAGACTCCAATTCATTATGAATTAGAGATCAACACAACAAGTATTAAATGATAAAAATGTATAAGATAGGAAATCAAGCTTTACAGAGGATAAAGTACATTAAGACAGAGATTAACATGGGCCCTTTGATTGGAGAGGATGTAATCTGGCACATAAATCTAGGGAAAAAATCTAAATCTTTTATGAATATGAGGGTGTCCATAAGTTGTTACTATCCTAGCAATTCTGCTCCTAGTATGTGTTTCCACTGAGCCTAATTCAGGATCAGTCATGGGTATCTTCAGTCCAGAGCTGTGCAGGCTGGCAGGTGAAACAGAGGAAATTGGGTGATGAGACAATATAAATGAGTCCATGCAGTCAGGTAGGAGAGACAAGATGATCAGGCAAAGTTTCTCTGAGGGCTGAAGGTGAGTGATGAGAACAATCATACCAGCCAGGCAGTGGGCCTGAGGAAATGGATTCTGGGTAGATGGGCATGGTGCAGGGACAGGAGCAGACAGATATACTGTGAAGTCCAAGAAACAAGAGAGCAGGCTTAGATGGCTGGTAGCAGGTGGGTGGGACAGATGTGGTGGGTTGCTTAAGATAGTGACACATAAAAGAGAGCAATTGGGTGTTTGAAAACCATTGGGAGATGTCTGAATTAGTTTTAAGTACCATAGTAGACAGTACTAGAACTTTAAGTGTGGGATCACATAATTTGGTAAGGCATCAAAACTTCATTTCAGCAGAGAATACATGATTCTGTGTATCATGTAAAAAAATAAGCAAGAATAGAGAAAGGGCAAAAAGGAAAAGGAGGAGGAGGGGGAGAAGAGAGAAAAGGTAGAAGAGCAGTAGCAAACAAAAGATCTGAAGGTAAGAAAATATGATTCAGAAAAGTGAAGAATTTTATACCCAGCACAACTGTCCTTAAAGGCTAAAACTAAGACACTTGCCCCTTCAGAATGAGATTTAGGGGCAAACTGTACTAGAAAAGCACAAACAAAAAAGACAAAATAATCCCAGGTTCTAACATCAGACTTATTTAAAAATAGAATTAAATCTAAACTAGTATGACAATTACAGATACAGATAAGAATGGATGGGTCTCAGTGCACCAATTTCTGTGAGTTAAGTAGGAAATCACATAGTGATGGTGGTTAGCTTTTTAATCTTTAGAAAATATTTTTCTTATAATTAAACTGAAACATTTAAGAAGTAAACCTTTTGATGAAAAAAGATCTGAAGTTTACTGATTCTTTCATTTTTATTTCAATTCATCTTGCCTCTATTAAATATTAGTCAGATATAATAGTTGTATGTAATTACTCCTTTCTTTTAGTGTATATGTATGTATATATGCATATCAGTTCACATGTTGACCTCCTATCGCTCTCCACGTTCTATAAAATGACATTAAATGAATCTGTGTATTCAAAATGGTTAGGATAGATATATAGTTACATTCTCTTAATGAATAGAGGAATTTGTTCTAATAGTGTTTGTAAATAGGATATCATGTTTGCATCTTGTACAGTAAATAACCACTAGGAAGAGAGTATGCAATGTGTTAATTATTGAAACTGTCCTACCAGCTTGATTTGAAACTGTCTCATTGCTATTTGTTTCTCAATAAAATTGTGGAAAGTAAAAAGATTATGTCTGCATCTTGTACTTTGAATAACCACTACAAAGACACCAATATGCAATGTATTAATTATTGCAACTCTCCTACTAACTTGCTTTGAAACTGTCTCATTGCTATTTCTTTCTCAATAAAATTAATATAAAAAATAAAAAAAATTCAATGGGATAGATCATTTTGTTTCCTGTCATTTGAATAAATATATCTATTTTCTCACCCACTTGCTCTTTTTTTTCTTCTAATATGGAATTAGATGCTATTTAACTTAATTCTCCCACAGCTAATATCTTTTTTCTATGTGTATGCCTTAATGATTTTTTCTTTACAATTAGTTGTGGACAATTTCATTTTTGTGTATCTTGGTATGATTTTATTCATATTTCTTATGCAAAAGTTTCATTTTTCTTGGAAATGTGGTGCTATAATTTTAAATAAATTCAGAAATTTTAAAAAAATAAATAAAATGACATTAAAGAAGTTGGTTCTGGATAGTAGACTGCTTTTTGTCTCTTCTTATTTCTTGTGTATATTTCAAATATAAAATAACAATCATGCTGCACTTCTACAAAGACAAATGGTGCCATTATTTGAAATGAAAAAAAAAGAGAATATCTAGTTTATGTAATACTAGCATGTAATCCACCCACATATCTGACATCAAATCAAACTTATCTAGTATGAATTAGAGTTATAAATAATAACTTCATCAGTTCATTTTTTTACTATCTTTCCTTATTCAAGGTACTTACATATGTAATTTTTGTTTTTGCTTAATGGTTTTAACCAACTTGCAAAGTAGGCAAAAACAGATCTAGTTCTGATTTTATTCAGGAGTGCAAAGTTAGGTGACTTCACCCCTACAACAACCAAGCAAGGGACAGAGCAAACAGTAAAACTCTTTTAAGAAAGGTGCCAAGTGGGCTTTTCCCTCCTCTTTCTTTTCTTTTTTTCTCTTTCCTTTCCTTTGTTTTCCTTTTCTGACTTTCCCATGAAATTTATTTTTTATTTTTATTTTTATTTTTTGTATTTTAGTACAGGGTCTTTAGGGTCTCACTACACAGATTGGACTCATAGTGATCCTCCTGTTTTCAGCCTCCCAAGTACTAGGATTGCAGGCATGTGCCACCACACTCAGTCTCAATCACTGTTTCAGCACTCCTCAGGGGGCGGGGCCAGCATGGCAAGCTGGAGAATTGAATCCCAGCCCCTGCCTGCCTAAGCAGGCACATTAATCTGCTGAGCTATTTGACTGGCCCTCTCATGAAGTGTTTTGACAGTAGAAAAAAAAATCCGTGTTTCAACATTGCAAATTGTTGGGGCAGGGGAGATGGCTCAGTAGAATAAGCGCTTCTCTGGCAAGCACAAGGGCCTGAGTTCAATCCCCAGTTCCACCAACAAAACCCCAAAAACAAAAAAACAGAAGCAAATTGTTGAAAAATCATTAATTTTCACAAGAAGACATGGGAGAAGTACAGAGAGGCAGAGAGAGTGGACAAACAAAACAAGACCTTCTGAGATGCTTGCATTTACATGCACATGACTTCCTGCAATCCTGAGTTTGCTCTATCTCCCAGATCCTCTTTAAATTAACTTTTTAAGTGAGCATCCATAACTTTGAATTATGGCTTATTGTTCATTTATGGCTAGGATTATGATGAAAGTGCAATTAATCTCTGATAAAGTCATGTCTGCAGTTATTCACTAAATCAAAACTTTTGAGGGTACATTTTAGTGTTATTATTTCTTTAGTAAGTAACTTCTAGCTAATCAGACAAGTCCTGTCATAAATTCATGTGAGTTACTGACTGTGATATTGGATTTTTTTAAAGTAAATTTTTGAGTCATAGCATGATTTTTGTGTTAATATCTCTTGAGGTATTTGGAGTTTACAGTACTACTTTGGTTAATAAAATATTTTTAAGTACACTTAAAATATAGCTTTCAGCAAATCAACACTCTTTCTATAACTTCCAGGATGCCTTATCCTTCTGATTTCAATGACTAAGAATTTCCTTTTCTTTTATTGAAATTATTTAAAAAATATTTACTGAAACATTTCTTAAAGATCCTTTTCTTCCAGGGAAACTCATAAAAATCCACCCATATTTTCTGAAACAAACCTTTTTTATTGCAAGACCTTTCTTTTTTCAGGGGCAGGTGGTTAAATCATTGCTTCTTCTTTTCATGAAATCTCTTAAATTGCAGATGATTTAGCTTCACTATATCCTTAATAATAGAAATCACATATAAATAGAGTTTAAAGTTTCAAAGGATAATTTTGAGAAATTCAGTACTTTCAGTCATTAGAGAATCTGAAGATATCAAATTGACCAGGTCAGATTTGATGGATTTTAGAAGGGTATATTTCATTAAGTTTATATGTAGAAACTTACCAACTTCAAGTGGCCTTGCTCAAAACTAGGAGACTGTTTAAGCCCTTCAAGAACAGTAAAGCTTGGATTGTGTTTGAATTAAGCCAAAAGAAATGTCACCAAGAATTATAGGAAACCTTGTCTGAGTTGTTTGAAAATCTTACAAGCTCACGATAGCTTCTAATGCTTTATTAACACCACCATTCCTGCCAGTTGAATCAAGGGGAAGCAATCTAGCCCCTGCCTCAGCGATGTGCCCCTGCCACCACCTGGACACAGAGTGGCCTCCTGTGATTGTCATCATGCCCAGCCAGTCCTCTGTCTGTGCAAATGTCCCACATATGGACCACACAGCACATGCAACCAAAATCTGTCAGTCATCAGCTGATCCGTCTGGTATTTTCAGCCACCCTAATAATTACTGGGTAGCATCTGAATTAATAATTCAATGATTCAGTGTGGTTGATAATGTGACCAGGTTTTTCTGATGGTTGGTGTAGATGTTTGAATTTCTAGGGCACACAAAGAATGAAGTTTTCATTAAGTTCTCAGACTGACAGGGTAGCAGCATTACTGATAGAGTTCACAGACCTTTGAAGCCATTCACCCAATGAAGGAGTGGCTCTTTACATAGGTGTTCCCAGTGTGGAAACTGTGCCATCCCTGTACAGAGTCATTGTATGTATACACATGTTCAGAGTGCTCCGTGGAGATCCTCACCATGAGGACACATGTTTCAATTGAGCTTAGAGAAATTTTATGTCGCCCTTGTTTTACAAATAAGAAAAAAACTTTGAGTACTAAACATTTGTTCACGTAGATGTATATGCACTTATCTAGCTACCTCTATGTTTATGCATGTGTTTAATGGCATACTCCCCAGTTCCACTTATTCTCTCCTACCCCATCTCATAGCTGAAAACATCAAAACCTAGAGAATTTATATCTTGAAGTATATAAGTAACAAGTACTTTATAAGGAATGCGGAGTGTGAAAACCTGTAAAATGCATGGATCAGCAAGAAAATAAATTATGACATTATTAATTAGTTGTAGGATACTTTTTGTGTGCTTTTTCAGCCCCTGAAACTTTTCATCTGGCAGAAGGTGTAGCTACCTTGTAAAGCAGACAACCTGTTCAATATCTGAAGATAAATATCTACCAGCAGCTTTTAAACAATGCTTGTCATGTTTGTCATTTATAAAGTAGATTCATCCATAAATTAAGTTCTCCTAAACTGTGGCTATGAATTAGAGGCCCGTGAAATGTGCTCTATTGCTAACGTACTCTGGTGGTATGTTGCTATCAGCTCAATTGTTTTAATGATAAATTTCCTTTAGAAAATGGAAGGATCTGTTGACAGACAAAACCAGGAACTAACAATGGACTATTTAGACTTGCAAATGATGGAACATTTAATTATTCCAAAATAGCATTCCCCAGTTAGGGTATGATCATTAAATCCATCATCCTTCAGTTTATATGCATGAAACATTTATCATGTCTTCCTCAAACAGGAGTCAGTCATCTAAATATAGATTTTTGGACCATCCATTTCAGCATGACATTTCATCGGAAGCCTGGAATTTCATTTATTTTCTGTAACAGAGATAAAGTGTTTGTAAACGATGTGATAAGACCATAGAGAGAGAGAGTAGAGTGAAATCCAGCTCCATGAGGAGATAAATACTGTCTCTACTGAAGCTACTGCTTCCATAGAAGGAGAAAAATGAGAGGCAACACATCAGCAGCTGCAGAGTCAATGCCCTCTGTGTGGATTTTAGAATTGTTTAGGGGCTTAGTGGTAGGGCGCATTCAGCATGTGCAAGGTTCTGGGTTCCAACTCCAGCACCAAAGACAATAAAATGATATATGGTCAGTTTTGGTGGACCAAATTTGTTTGAAAATTAATTTTTCATTGAGACTCGAAGACAGAGGTAGCCAGATCAAGACACTATGCAGGTAAACATACTTGACTTCTTTCCGTAGAGCTTCAGAAAGATGTCTTTGTTTCATTTGAGAAGAGAAACATCAGAAAACAGTATATTAGGAAACTGAAAAATGGATTATTTTTCTGAACACACCCTACAGGTTCCCATTTTTCAGGATGATGTACCTGGTAGCTAGATATTCTTTATCTGAAGTCACCTGAGAACAAGTTATGTTTGGGACCTGGACAAGTCCTTCATAAGATGAAAAATACAAGTAAAAGCCAAATAATACTCACTCCTACAGAGATGGATAGTGTAGAGGAGCCATCAGTGAAGGATAAATAAGTGAGTTTCCCATGGAGGACTTGAAGGGGAAGGAAGATTTTACATGGACCAACATTACTGCCTGCCTCTGCCCAGAAATGGTGCTTCTGTTTACCAACATTTCGTAGCTCAGGAGGACAAAGTCTAGAAAAGCAGAGTGCTGGACCCAAAACCTCCTGGTAGTCAGACTTGGGCTCTGAGCTCAGGCTTCTGGATTCCTGTGGCAATGTTACTTCATCTCACTAGCTACCCAGGGGAAAAAATGTGCAGCTGCGCATGTAGGTGTACTCTCAAAAGGGTTTATTGAATCAACCATACTATGAAATTGGAAGCTTAGCAGCCAATATCCTCCTTTTGTGAACTGAAAAAATTTAGAAAAAAAATAGTTTTGAAAAATAGTATTTAGCATCATATGAAAGATATGGAGTCTTCATAATATCTGCAAAATACTTGTGAGTATCTATTTGTGTGACTGTATTATAAAGGAAGTACGGTTGAAAAATATGGTGACTTTAAATTAATGAAAATTATTCCAGTTAAGGATACATTGTTATTATTCTCCTTTCAAAATATTCCCCTTTTGTTTGCATATATTTATCCCATTGTTCTTGCCACTCTCTGATGGAGTTTTGAAAGTCCGCCAGGTAAGTCTGCCTCAGGGTCTTGAATTAATTCCAAATGTTCAGCATCTCCTGGTCATTTTGATTTGGGGAACAGTCAGAAGTTCCATGGTGGCAGCTCTGGTGAATAAGGTGGATGCACACACTTTGTAAGGTTTTTAGGAGTCTGTCTCTCTACTGGAGCAGCAGAAGCAGCAGCATCCACTGTTTGTGGTCACACCTAGAAAGGACTCTCATAAGACAAGACTTCCAAAACTGCTACAGACAGTGGCACAATGAAGAGATAAGTGTATTCAAAATGAGGAGCAGTATAATACACGGGATTAATGGCAAAGTATCTTTTATTGTTTTTTTTTTTTTGGAACCGGGGGATTGAACTCAGGCCCTTACACTTGCCAGGGAAGCACTTATTCCACTGAGACATCTCCCCAGCCCCTGAAGTATCTTTTATTGTAATATGTTTTTTATTTTAAAAATTCATGGTATATTGAACTTATATATCAAATTATATAGATATAAAGTTATTGTTTACTGTTTTACATGTATATCTAGCTAAAGTATATCCAAGAATGAAGTAATAAAATTAAAATTAAGGAATCTAAGAATAAAAGAACAATATTAAAAATAATTTCAATTATTTATAGCCAATTGATGTTCTATAAAAACCATTTAAAATGTATACGTTCACCATGTATTTTTTATTAATTAATTTATTTATTTTTAAGATTTTTTTGTGGAAGGTCTCACTATGCAGCCCTGACTTATAGTGATCCTCCTGTTTTTTTGCCTCCCTAGTGCTGGGATTACAGGCATGCTCCACCACACCCAGACTGCATCATCAGCTCAGCCTGTCTGGGGGTGGGGCCGGCATGGCATGCAGTGCCAGGGATCAAACCCTGGTCCCTGCACTTACCTAAGCAAGCGCTTAGTCCGCTGAGCTATCTCGCCAGCCCTTCACCATGTATTTTGAACAGTGTCTATATGCACACACACACACACACACACACATACACACACACACACACACACACACACAAAGAGATAGAGAGACAAAGAGTGTGTGAGAGAGATACCAATAGACTGACAGACACTAATTATTTAAAAGATGCTAAAATTTTGCAACCAGCTAGCATGAGATCTCTCTCTCTCTCTCTCTCTCTCTCTCTCTCTCTCTCTCTCTCTCTCACACACACACACACACACACACACACACACACATCTTTAGCCTGGCCTTTCAGCCCTGACCCACTTAGCTGTTTTCCCAGTTCCCATCCCATTCAGCTGTCCTGCCTCTGCATCTTGTCTCCTTCACTTCTGAGGTCAGCTCTGAGTCTGTGCTGATGGATGACAAGAAGACATATGTTAGATGGCAAGCAGTGGAGTTGGCATGAATTATGCTTGCCTTTTTCCTATTATATCTATATACAGATATACCTGAATGGCAGGCCTGTGGAACTTTGTTTAAGATTTATTTAACTGACATTTGACCTTGGTAATGGGCAGCAAATTCTCCTCTTCCTGATTTGTCCTTTTCATCCTGGCGGAAGAGCCCTAATTCATTACTCGTGAGAAAAAAAGAAAATGTAAGTAGCTCCATTTTTGTCCTAGAATAATGGAAGTTGTATCTTTCCTCTTACAAAGCAATTAATATTAATACAGATAAATATTATCCTGATTTAGTTGCTTCATTTCTAAACAAAAGATATGTAAAAAATAACAAGGGTACAGCTAGTGATTAGGTATAACCCATTCCCTTTTCTGCTAGATGCGCTGAAGGGAGGCAAAAGAGCAGATTTAATCCAGGAAGTGAGAGCACTGTGATAGGCAGCTGTCGCGATTTGAGCATGCGCCCTAGTGAGGAGCACCTGTGGCGGCAAGTGTCACCTGCCTGCAGTGCTGCTGCATCCCAGCAGCGGACCCCTTCACAGTGCGTGGATGTGAAATGCGAGGTCAGTCTCGGTAGGTGAGGTTGCTTGCAGTGATCACGGAATGAATCCTCCCTTAGCTAGCACGAAGCTCCCTGTGGAAGATGCTACATTCAGACTCTTTCTTAAATAAAATGTGTGCACTATTTATTCTGCTCTCCCAGTCCCTGTCACAGCTCGCTTTTCTTTGACCAGGTTAAAAAAAATCTTATAATGATGTCTTCATGTTTACTGTTCTTTTCGTCTATCAAATTCTGAAATATGGTACCTTGGGAAGTTTTGTTGGAAAAATTGTTTGCATGGTGAAAACAGCTGGTAGCAGGCCACCTTCACATCTACAGAAACATTTGTGCAGAAAAGAAAATAAAGTATTGCCAGTTATTTCACTCCGTGCTGCAATATATCCAACACGAACAAAGTCTGGGCCTAGCAAAATGCAGTGCCGTTCTGTGAAGAACTTCCGCTGGCTCCCTAGCTTCCTTCATAAGCTGTCTTCTCCCTTTCCTCACATACTGCCCCATCTCCTCCCCATCACTGGACTCAAGGTTTCAATTTTCTACCGTTTCTCTGAAAAATCGTTGGGCTCTATCTTTGGCGCCTCATAATTCTCACCGCAACTTATTTCCTGGCCATTTCTCCTGTCCTTGCATCCCTCTCTTGTCTCATCTATCTGCAGAAGGGCGCAGGAAAAGCAACACAGATTAGTGTGAAAGCAGCTTCTATCTGAACGTGCTTCAATTTTCCTCCGTTTTCAGTTTTTCCCACCTTTTGGGCATTTTCTTACACCTTCTTATTCAGCTCTTCATATCCCCAAGCAGACTGGTGATAGGCAGAAGAAAAATGGGCATAACTTTGTGTACCAGTGCCCCAAGTATGGATGGGAAATAGGAAATTGAAAATGAATTAGGTGAAAAAGTTCAGGAGCTTGAGGGACAAGCTGTCCTGATGGAGATTTACCTGTGTTAGTGTCAATACAGTGAGGTCAAAGGGAAGAGCAGGGAGGCAGCTGGTCTCTGTCCCCAGAAGCCGAAAACCAGTGCCCAGCCAGCTAGCTCCAGTGTGGGGAGAGGACTGAAAACTTGAGGAGCTCAGGGCAGAGGCTGAGGACCGACCGGCTTGAGGGTGCATCAGACCCAGCAAGCTATCGTGAGATTCCTGAGGTCACGCAGGGTATTGTGAATGGAAGCACCAAGGACAAACCTGAGGAACTATATTCAATCTAGTTTTGAGAAAAAAAAGCCAGGGCGAGACAGTGATTTATTAGGGATCTCATCTTCATCAAGTACAAGGTGCATCTTTGGCCTCAGAAGGAGAAAACGGAGAGTGAATCCTGTATCTAACAACGCTATCTCTCCCCCTTGTCCCTAGGAAGTTAGGGTGGTTCTTTGTTCCTTTAATGTAAAAATATTTCTTCTCATTTTAGAATCAAGAAAATTAACCCCAGTGTCCCTCCCCCCCATATATGTAAGAATTTGGAAAGAGATAAAGGAAAACAAAATACAAAAACCAAGGACTAACTGTCCAGGAGAATCCAGATGGATAGGCATGAAGAAATTTTCTTCAGAGAGTGCTAGATAGTACTATTAACACAAAAATGTAGGATAGAGACACTGTTTCTGTCAGATGTTTTTGACAAATGAAGGATTAAGAAAGAGAGAAGGTAGCAGACATATGATAACTATTTCGTAGAACCAGAGAGAGGTACAAATAAAATATCCTTTAAAAATGAATTATGGAAATTGTGTAAGTATTGATGTGGTTTTCTTCAAAAATCATTACTTTTATAAGGGAATATAGACCCCAGTACTTAGAAGACCCATATTTTCAGATAACAGTGAGTAGAGATAAATGAGCTTCCTGCTTGCATCTTGAGGGAGTGGAGTATACACTTTGTGACCTGTATTAATAACAAGTTTACTATAGTCAGTGTAACAGTCTTCAAAACTTAGATCTCTACTTGTAGAGTAAGACTATATCAAGGGGGCTGGGGAGATAGCTCGGTAGTCTAAGCGCCTGCCTGGCAAGCTCAAGGGTCCTGACTTGATCCCCAGGACTGCATGCCACACTGGCTCTGGAGCCCTGGGTGTGTGGGGGTGGCCCCCACCAAAACCAGGTACAGTGGTGCATGCTTGTAATCTCAGTGCCGGGTAGGCTGAGACAGGGAGATCACTACGAGTCCAAGCTGCATAGTGAGACCCTACACCAAACAAACAAACAAATAAATAAACGATTAAAAAAAAGGAGAGTTTGCTTCATTGTTCCCAGAGATTGCTAAACTAGATCAATTGTTTATTCATTTTGGCTTATTTTGTTGTAATATTTTAATGACACTGTAAATTTTATACTTAACACAAGGAAAAACTTTCAAACTTTTGTTAAATGTTTTAGGACATTCTATGACTACTTTCAGATAATTTTCAGGCTCTGTTTTAAAACATGCAGTTTTCACCAAAATATCTCATAATTCTACTCAGAATCACTTGCAGCTAAGATAAAGGAATACAGCTTCCTCTCTCTCTCTCTCTCTCTCTCTCTCTCTCTCTCTCTCTCTCTCTCTCTCTCTCTCTCTCTGATCAAACTTGGGACCTTGCCAGGTAGGCACTTCTGCCACAGAGCTATCTTCCTAGCTCCAAAGAATTGAATTTATCATCCTTTCTGAGATACGCTGCCTTTGTCTACCCGGGTTGAATACATTAAGCTGGGTAACTTAGAAGCAATAGAATTTTGTTGCTCACAATTCTTGGGGAAGTCTAAGAGCAAGTTGTCAGTCAATTAAGTGCCTGGTAAGGGTCCATACTCCCAGATGGTATTTTCAGTGTATCTTCACATGTCACAAGGGAAGAATAAGCACTCTTAGTTTTGTGTGTGTGTTTTTTTTTTAACAGAGTCATTTATCCCTTTCAGAAGGGTGAACAAATGGACAACACATGTGGCACAGAATTGGGCATCAAACAATGGGCGACAGTGACTCTGAAAGGTGGTAGTCAGACAAGATAGACTCTTAGACTGCTCAGCTACTACTGTACCTTCCTTACAAGTCACACTCTGGGAAGGGAGCTCAGGCAGTCATCTCAGTGAGCTCAGATGACACATATTGGTGTCCAGAGAAGCCACAGTAGCTCGTAGTAGCTACTAGATGAAGGGCACTGTTGAGAAGAGAGAGAATAAACTCAGAGTATGCAGAGTTCTCTACCAGTATTTATCTGCACACTAGCCAAGTGATGCTGTGAAGAGAAATACCTGGAATGAACATCAGAAAGGACTAGGAGACATACAATGGGGTCATGAAGAAATTTGATTGATCACAAATGAATGTGCAAAAGAGAAATAAAGAACATATAATAAAAATACAAAATAAACAAGAAGATAATAAATTTGTATTTAATCCTAGTGATAATTATAATACATTTTTATTTTTTTAAACAGAGCATAAATTAGAATTAAAACAGAAAAATTTACAAATGCTACAGAATTTCCTTTAACGAGGTAATATGAATTTCACAGTATTTGTTGTAGTGCACAGTGTTGTCTTCCAACCAGTTACTCATATTACCAGATACATGCATGCAAAATTGGAAGAAGAAAGAAAAAAGAGAGAAATGTATCAGAAATTAATAGAAGAAAAAATGCGAACAGTGAAAAGAGATAAAACAAATTAAAGCATTAACTTCTTCCCATAGACCAGCAGACAGGCACGGTACAGTTGTCCAAACCATCTTGCTTACATACATGGGTAAATCTTTTTCCCCCACTCCCTCTCCTGTCCTTCTTCTCATGTAAGTGGTTTAAATATTCCGGTTAAAAGACAGGGGCCATTAGATTTAGAAAAAGAAATAAATAGGTAGCAAAATTTAGCTATATTGAATTACTAGAAATATACTTTAAATATAAAGGCATACATTATTTTAAACAAAAAACTGATTAAAAATATATCATGCTAAATTTCCTTTTTGAAAAAGCTGGAGTGGCTACATTAGTATTAGACAAAGAGGTACTTAAAGTAAAGAATATTAATGAGAATAAAAAGGCTATTTTATAATGATAAAGAGGTAAAGTAATAAGGAATATAACAATCCTAAAAATTTATGCAGGGAATAAGAGAGCTTCTGAATTTAAAAAGGAAAAATTAATAGAATTATAAGACGAGATAGGTAAATGTACAATCACTGTCAAAGACTTTGCTACCCTTCTCTTCATAATTAGTAGAACAAATAGAAAATCAGTTGGGATTTAGAAGATTTGAACATTACAACCAAATTTATCTAATTGAAATCTATAGAAACATTCCAGCCAACAATATAAAGTACATACTCTTTTCAAGTGTAAGTAAAACATTTACCAAGATAAATTATATTTTGGGTCATAAAAAATCCCAATACATCTGACAACATTCAAGTAGTGTAAAATATTCTGATTGTAAGTAAATTAGACAACAAAAATAAATAAAGGCAAATTAAATATATTCCTTAAATAAATTGTTGTTAAAAAGCTTCTCATGAAGAAAGCTCCAGACTCAGATGATTTCATTTGTGAATTCTATCAGACATTTAGGAAAGAAATAATACCAATTCTACATAAAGTAGTTTCAAAAGGAGCAAGTGCTTCTCAACTCAATTTATGAAGCCAACATTTCCATAATACCTGTGGGAGACCAATGCTTGGCCTCATACTACAGACTGCTGCATTTGATCTGTTGTCTTGTGACCTTCCCAGAGCTAAGTTTCTGTTTCCCCTCTGAGCCATTTCCCAGAAGTCACATGCCTGATCTCCATTCTAGAGACCACCCCCCAGTGCCTAGTGACCTGATGATGTATAATCACTCCTCCCTC
>NW_004524720.1:3214110-3216317 GCF_000260255.1 Octodon degus | reverse complement strand
ATATATATATATATGTATATGTATTTCTAATTAGAATTTTAGCAAATCAAATATACAAACATGCAAAAGTTTAATGTATTATAGTTAATGTCATTTCTCTTTGGAACACTAAGTTGATTTAACAGACAAAAATAATTCATCATATAAAAGACAAAACACACAAACATCTCAGGGATAAATGAAAAAACACTTGACAAAAATCCAGAATCCAATCATTTTTTTTTAAAGAAAAACAAATTTTCTAGGAATAGAAGAAAGCTTCTCCTTTTTTTGAAGGCATTTATGAGAGGCCTACTTCTGATATCTTTCTTCATTTACTGTTTAGAGAATGAGCAAAATGGCTGTGAATAATGATGCTCAGAATCTCTGAAGAGTCAACGTCTGCTCCCTACTTTTGTTTTGTAGCTGCTGGAATTTTCATTGTTCACAAAATGACTTTGGAAAAGTTTTATCTGGTGTGACTTTCAGTTCCTCCTGCCTGTCTGTACCCATTTGCTTTCCTCTGTACCATGTTTAAGCAGGCTGGCTGGTGCCACCTCACGTAAATGTCCAGGGATTTGGCCTTGTAGGAAACACAGGTGTGATGCTCTTTCGCATCCCTTTTATCAATTATTTTCTAAATCATGAGCATGAGTTCAGTCTTATTTCTTGTTGCCATGGATGACTTGGGGTGCAGTCATGCTCAACTCATAAATTCTTAGAGTCTGAATCATTAGAAGAAATGGTCTGACTGCTTTTAGAGGAAATCTGGTTTGACTGTTGTTAGAAGTAATCTGACTGCAATCCTGAATGCAGGCTTCTGAATTATCATTCCTATATTCCTGAGTTCCTCTGGGCATTGTGATAGTCACCATCAGAATTCTGGACTTGATCTAGATGATTTCATCTTCAAAGTGCTTCGCAAACATTAGCTAATTAACCCTCAGATCCTAATCTGGAGGCCCTTGAGCCATTATTGCCATCCCATCTTTAAAACTAGGAGCAAAGAAAAAAAATAAATAAATAAGGAAGCTATAGCTATCAGATTAAAGCAAAAGAATGTGGAAATTAAGCCCAGAATCTGCTATATTCCCAGAAGCTTGGGTGACATGGTTCTGCCTGATGACTTCTCTGAATTCATGAAATGATTTTCTTTTGTAAGGAATGAGCAATAAGAACGTAGTTACTTTGAAGTGATAGGACTTCTTTCATGAGTTATTAGAGCTTCATATTGAATGTTCCCTTCTGTCTAAAGAGTTATCTTCCAGTTCTTGAATCATACTTAGAGGGCACTAGCCTCATATTTCCAAGAAGCTTCTCCAAATGTCTATGCATGGAACAAGGGCACGTCAGGTGAGGAAGCATGAAAATAACACTGCCTGCAAAAAAAAAAAGTTGCTTTCAAGTCTTCTCCTTGCATGGGACTCAGATCATCTGCATAAAGAAAACAGAAGCTACCTGAAAGCCCGATTAAACTCGGCCAATAGTCTTTGTTCATTAAGTCAGAGTTTAATATATTTCCCTGACTCCAAATTAACTCTCCTTAGCAACCTGGGTTCTCATTCACCGTTGCTGCTTCTTTCATGAATTAACATAGTAATCACAAGTGAGAAGCTAAGATGGCTACTACCCTGACTTGAAAGTTTGCAAGTAGTACTTCTCCACTGTCAACAAGGAGTGCCGGTTTAAGAACCAGGCTGTGCTGTACTGCAGAAGCAAATCTGGTGACACTGGGTGTTAATGTGCTTACTTTCACAAGGGGAGCAACTATTCTATCCAAGGTTATTAAGAAATGAGTTTATGGAACAGAGGCTCCCATGGGTTTGTGCAAAAGCAGTGAGGATTGCCTGGCTACG
The DNA here is from genome assembly GCF_000260255.1 of Octodon degus. Taxonomy (NCBI): domain Eukaryota; kingdom Metazoa; phylum Chordata; class Mammalia; order Rodentia; family Octodontidae; genus Octodon; species Octodon degus. The sequence goes on along the minus strand of NW_004524720.1, from coordinate 3,214,482 downwards.
GACTTGAAAACACCTGCTGGCTTCCTTCCCCATAGCTGTGAATTTCAATGCTTGTAGCATTGCTGCAGTGAAGATGGCCTACTTGGCCTACAGTGAAGGTGGCCTACTATGAAGCCAGGCCTGGCTTTAAAATAGGCCACCTTCCCTGGGAGCACTTGTCTCATTGTTTCAAAGTGCTTGGCAAATATTAAAAGTCTTAGAACACATCAGAATAGGGGTTGAGAAGGAGCTGAGCATGGTTGTGCATTTCTCTAATTCCTGGCTTTTGGGGGCTAAAACGGGAGGATGGCCTGTGATGGACCAGCCTGGGCAACTTGGAGACTAAGTAAGTCTTTATCTCAAATTCAAAAATAAAAAGGACTAAGTATGTAG
>NW_004524720.1:3203308-3213803 GCF_000260255.1 Octodon degus | reverse complement strand
TAAAGAAGGTGATGAAGAAGAGGAAATGGAAGAGGAAAAAAAAGAAGGAAATTGTTACACAGGAGAAGGAAGTCAGCAAATCTCCCACTATGGTCAGAATAGTTAGCAGTCAATCACCCTTTGACCTGTTGTTTCTTTCAAGTATAAATGCAACAAATATTTTTCAGGTACTTACTGTGCTATAACACTTTCCCTCCTATAGGTTTCAGTCTAGTGAACATGTAAGATAGCAAGTAACCAGAAAGTTATAAGCAATATAAGAAGTCCTAAGAGAATAAAAATGCTGTAGCGACACCTGATTCCAATTGGGGACTGTAGGAGAGTCACAGAACTTCTAAGCTGACCTCAGAAAGTCAAGTAGGGCTAGGCAACTCACGGGACAGATAGGCAGAAGTGACACAGGCCAAAGGGTAACAAGAAGATCCCAGAAGTAAAGGAGAGTGTGTAATTGTGGGACATGTAAAAGAATTTCCCTCTGACAAGACCAAGGTAGGACAAGAGGGAGCAGGAGATGATGCTATCTATGAATGTACTAGCACCAGGCTTTTCTGGTTTTGTAAGCCATGTCAAGGACTTTGGTGTTTTACAGAAAGTAATAGGGACAATACAGGAGTGTTTCAGTTTTGGAATATTCAGTTTTGCATTTAAAAATATCACCGACAGGTAGAATATAGAAATGATACATGGAAGCTAAGATCAGAGCCAGAGGTCATTTCCAGGCTGGCCCAATCCATACACAAAATGATGGTGACTAAGACTTGGGAGAAGCAACAGGGATGGAAAAAAGGGATGTGTTTATAAAAGAGCTGGACATGGTGGGGGAAGCAGGTTGGGGAAAAACAGTCGGCTCCCAAATTGTGGGTGAGGTTGTGGAGGTGCCACTTGTTTGTATTAGAAGCACAAGGAGGTGTAGAGGGGCATGAAGGATGAAGATAAAAGTGGAAATTTCACTTTTAACTTTAAACTGCCTGCTAGAGGCGACCCATACACAGCAGGCCATACTGGTCTGAACTTTAGGAGGGGACAATGGATCAGTGATATCAGTTGGAAAAGCTTTACCAGAGAGAGGTAAAGGGAAGAGGGAGAAATGCAAGTCTTAGATAAACATGCTGAGAAAGGAACTAAGAAGGATTTGCAAGAAAGACCAAATAGTAGCCAGAGAAGTCAGAAGAAAATCAAGAGACAAATACCATAGAAGCCAAGGCTTCTACATTTCCAGAAAGAAAGGATGTGGGTAAAAAGTCAAGCATCCATTGGGTGGAAGGACAAGGTCATTGGAGTCTCTGGTGAGGATATCCCATTTTAGTGGAATGATTACAATAGAAACCAAAGGTCTACGAGATAAAGGGTGAGAGTGGTAATTACACGTTAATCCCTCTTGAGAAACTGGGAAAACAAAGAGAAGAATAAAGCAATAGGTGAAAGGCAGGAGGGCTGGACTGAAGGCAGTTGAATAATGTCAAGTAATGGGGGATGTTTAACTGCTTAGAGAAGGAGCTGGGATGGAGTGAGGAGAAAGCACAGCTTCGAGAACACGTAGCACATGGAGCCACAGCACCCACACTTATCTGGACACTTCATTTCAGAAATTCTAGCTGACTTCAGTTTAAACATACTCAGATGCACTCCAGCTCACATTAACTGCATTTTTCCACAATGAACAAAATCAAAAGGATTTTTATAATTTAGCTTTCAAAATTAGTTGATGATGGATAACTCAATTTATAATTTGGCATGATTTATCAGCAATCAATATTCACATGCAGGAATGTGGGAAAATTGAGACCATCCCACTCACAAATTATTTTCAAATGCAGAAAAATATTTATGAATGCTGTTTATAATGCTGAAATAATGTCATAATCTTATACATGTTCTATTATTTAATACATTTGATTCTCATTATTCCTATTTTAAATTTAGTGATTTTCTTTCTTTCTTTTTTTGCTAGATGAGTAAAAAATTAATTCTGTGAGTAATTCGCAAGTTTTGAGAAGTTCTCTCTTCTTGCTTAGTGGTTGTCTGAAAAGGTCCAAAGATCAAGGTTCCTGAGATGTGGGTAATACATAAGGGAGACAAAAAAGGGGGAGGGACTCATCTTCAAAGGAAAGACTCTTTTCTGTATAGGAGTGGACAAAAGAGAGAGGAAAAGAAGCAAGCTGTTGAAATCCACCTCTCCTTGTCTCTACTTTCTCCATGAATAGAACGTGAAATGTCATCACCTCTGTGTGGTAGTGGGGAGTGGGCGGAGAAGGTGGGCCATTGCTATTCCTCTGGAAAGTTCTGGAAACCCTTCTAGAAGCTAATATATTGAAAATTGTCTCTGCTGATGATATTCAGGACCTACTGATTCTTTGACATTCTCTCCCATCCAGGCCTCCTCCTTGGTGTAAACACATCTGTGGAGTTGGTGATCCCCACAAGAAGACTCTGGGACATTGCTCATGGGTGTCTTTCCCTTCAAAGCAGTTCCTCTCTCACTGAACCCTCATGCTGGGACACGAAGAGGTGACCAGGGTATTCTCAGTGCTCTTCTCTAAAGCTTTCTTCAAAGGAAAGAGGAAAAAATATTTTAGTATAAATTTTAATGCCTATTTTTATCTCCTTTCCTTTTTATTAAAAAAATACTGCATTTTTTTATAGAACAGCTAGAGAATACAGAAAAAATATTTAAATACCATGATTGGTACATATCACTATCTTAATATCATTTCCTTATGTCATTGACCATCAGATAAAGGCAGATCAAAACTAGGCTGAAATATCATCTCATTCCATCAAACAGATATTACCAAAACAAAACAAACCAAACCAAAAAAGCCCAAACTCCGAAACTGATAAATGATGCTAAAGTTGTGGAGAAAAAAGGACCTTTTATACACTGTTGTTAGGATATCAAAGAGTATGTCACGATGTATATTAGTATGTCATGTATTAATGCAGTATAAAACTAGAGCTACCCTAAAATGCAGCTGCCCAACTCCTGTGAAGACAGTGTGCCAAAGTGAGACCCACATGCTCAAGCTTCACAGCATATATCTATCATGTACTCATGATATATAAGACATGAAATCCACATAGGTGCCATCAGTAGATGAAAGCATATACAAAATATGGTAAATACACACAATGAAGTATTATTCAGCCATAAAGAGATTTGGAACTCTATAATTTGCACCAAAAATGCAACTAGAAGACATTAAATGAAATAAACTAGACAAAGGAGGACAACGACTGCATTTTCTCATTCACATGTGGCAGATAAAAAAAGGCAACCTGGATATGGAATAGTGATTGCTGCAGGCGAGGAAGAGTGTACCTCTGTGTGTGTGTGTGTGTGTGCGTGTGTATGTGTGTGAGCTGGATGAAAAGAGAATGGATTGGATTGCCCACACTACGCATGTGTAGAAGTATTAGGCTGCACCCTTTTGGTGTGCACAACGAACACATGTTAAAAAGACATGAAAGATAAAAAAATAAGGGCTGGCCACATACCTCAGTGGATTAAAGTGCCTGCAAGTAGTAGGCACAGGGGCTGGTAGTTCTATCCTTGGACCTGCTGTGCCAGCCCTGCCCCCTGGGGTGCCCTGAAAGGACAATTGAGACTGGGTGTGGTGGCACACGCCTGTAATCCCAGCACTTGGGAGGCTGTAAACAGGCTGATCACTACGAATCCGATCTAGTAGTGAGACCCTGAACACCCTGTAGACACCTAAAATACAAAGAAAAAAGATAAAAAACATAAAATATCACTACAGAAGTTGCATTATAACCTTTTTGTTTTGAGTAAAATATTGTGAAGGTCAACAAATACGGTAGTGTATTCCATTATTTTATCATTACACTATTGCTGGTTACTTGTTTATAAATTTTGGTATTACAAAGAACATTTTGATGATCGTCCTTACGTATACATATACGTATGTATTATTGATTAAATTTACCAAGGATAAATTTGTACTAGTAGAGTTAAGGCTTTTGGTACATATTTATCTTGAGGCCATTTTAACATCATCTGTTTATTCCTCTGACATTATTTAGAGTCTTGGCATGTATGTTTTTAAAACCACTTTCAATATGGAAAAGAAATCAGGGGTGACTCAATGAATTTGGAGCCGGCTTGAAAAAGATCAAAGTGCCAAAACTGTACTTTTGTGAAAAATCACCGCCTCCTTACAAATTGGAATCATTTCTGTTCTTCATGAGGCCTCCATCCAATGATGCTGCGCTCCAGAGCCACGGGTAGTGGTGCCAGGCAACCCATTTTATCATGGCACATCCAGTAATGCCATCAGCCTTTGCATGAATTAAAGGTCATTCCTGGTGAGGACAAGGTCTACTTGCCAGGGCTACCCCATCACCTTGACCATGCAGGGTTATCTGTGAGAACGAGAACACCAACTAGACACAATGATGAGTGTTTTAAAAGGCTCCTAATATTGATTAAAATCACCTATATTTTAAAAACATTTTGTGGTACTAGCATAGGTTTTCTTTCATTTCATTCATGAAATATAGGAGTTGGAATATCACAACTTCCTTACTTCAGTCAAAGGCTACTGCAGTATTTCCAGATGGGGGAGAAAAATATGTACAAAATGTTCTTCAGAACAATTTATAAGTTTATAGACAGACCAGAATTAAGGTACAATTCTGTGTGGACCAACACTCAATACTATGGCATCAGTTTGCTGAAGAGAATGTCAGATTAATACACCACCATGTCAAAAGGACCGTGATGTCTAAAATAACTTTATATTTGGCTATAGAACTAGTGAGAGAGAGAGAGAGTAAAAATGTTTCATGAAGATCCTTTTGGTCAATAACTGACAGGATAGGTTTTGATAATGCATTGGATAAATTCCTCTTAGAAACTTGTAGAATTATGTAAAATACATGCACTAGAAATCTAAACCTATGAGGAAAACATGTTTATCATAAGTCAGTGTGAGAATTACCATTTTTAGGTAAGATCTTTGTATTGTATACATTTGTGTAAGCCGTGTAAGTGCTTGCATCTTCATTTCATAAAGCAAAATTAGAATAGAGCAGTTCTAAGGAGAGAGTGCCTTGAAGGTCACTACAATGTGAAGAGCTTGGCTGTGTGGGGTGTCAGCTGAATAATCCATGGAACCTGAAGAAATAGGCCTGGATTTCTTCCATAGAACAGGCCTGGCAAATTCCCATGAAATTAGGTCACTAGGCAAATGTTCCAGGCCTGGCAGTGTACTTGCAATTCTTAATCTCCCTCCTAAGTTGTTTTTTTTTTTTTAAAAGACTCTTTGGCACTTAGAAATTTGCTAAAGCAGTATCTGAAATAGCAGAATGGTTTGAAGAGACATCAGATGAATGCTAAATATGAAGAATATAGAGAGTTTAGAAGAGCCCTGAGAAGGAAGGGAGAAGCTTAGCAATTGAGGCTAATGTGTAGGTCAGAAGCTTATCAATCACCCATGTAATAAGTATTCATTGCAAATGTATGAAGGAGAGAGAGAAAGGGAAAGAGAGGGGAAAATGGGAGGGGGAGAGAGATAAGAGCTAAGTCAGGGAACTGTTCTAACTGTTTTCATTTGGGAAATTTAGTAACGGCCCAAGAAGGGTGACTGCACCCAAGTAATTCATGGGCCCTCTGGCTTACACTTTTGGAAGGTGACCTTCAAAATGGTTAAAGCACACTGTTGAAGTCTGTGGCTTACAGATTGAATTACAAGCCTCCTAAGTTTCTCATGTCTCGGATCTCAAGTTCTGTTTTTAGAGACACATTTTCTGGCACATTCACTTACAACATCTCTGAACAAACATCCATGCTAATCAATCTTGGGAACCCAACCATATCTACTCAGCTTTTCTCGACCAGTGGCATATTACCGTAAATTTTTGTTTTAATTCTTAATAGAATTTTTTAGCTTACTTATTGGTTATTCCTGATTTAGCCCATGACAATGTAATTTCTTATAGAAGGACAAGGACTTCCTGTAGCACCTGACTCACACATTCCCTACAGGATTAGAGAGGGCCCATGACCTTCTTTTTTATAGTCATTAGCGTCAAATTGCTTGTGAAGATAACCTATCTTCTTATACTGGCTGGATGGAAATTGTCTCCTAGGATAAAAGTAGAGAAAGGCAATAAATTGGACTTCCTATTGCAATGACAAAAATTCAAAAGCCCTTATTACTTGACACTTTAGATTATAGACAGCTTTCTCATCCCTAGTTGTCATGCATGGAGAGTCTGTGTATATGGAAATACTTATCATCTGCTCCAGCAACCTGCAGCTGGTGCATGTAGAACTGCTACACAATAATAGACAATGAGTTTTTACAAAAAGATAATCTTAGACTCAGAGCTTAAACAATTTTTGTTTTTGCACTAGTGGGGTTTGAACCCATGGCTATTTTATTTAATAACATCTCCAGCTCTTTTTTATTTTTTTATTTTGTGACAAGTTTTCTCCAAATCACTAATTGCTCAGGGGGGCTAGAACTTTTGATCCTCTGCCTCAACATCCCAGAGTGCCGGTATTATAAGTATGTACCACCATGCCCAGCTTCTTCCTTGCTTTCTTTAAGTGTGCTTTTTTCGTTTGATTTTGGACATGTGCAGTTAATGATTTGCAAACCTTAGTCTTTCAGTGACTGAGATACTTCAATTGCCTCACTCTTCTAGTTTCATCATAGGACAGAATATTTTTAATTTTTAAATGCATTTTTAATTATTTCTATCCATCTGACAAATTCTATATATTATAACACAAATCTGATTGTGTTTAAGAAGTACTCTATAACACACATTGTTGCCAATAAGTGATAGGGTTTTTGTCTTGATTCAGGTAGAAATCTTGAATTGGCAAGGTGCAGATCTGTCAACAGATCCTGATGTCACCAGATAACACCAGGTATGCTAGATGTCAACAGTTGACAAGGGTGGGGAAGTTAGCTCAGTGGCATAAGCACCTGCCTGGCAAGTACAAGGTCCTGAGTTTGATCTCTGGTATGAAAAGAACCTCCAAAACTAAAAATCAAACAACAACACACTTGACAAAGGCGGCTGCTACTCAATGTTACTTTTGGCTTCCAGCATCTGGTACCAGCTAGTGTTGAATACTGGAAATTGACTCTACTAGGTGCTGGCCCCTGCCACTTTTTGGTGTTAACAACTCTAAGTGTTCATGGTTCTTTCTTTGCAAAGGAAAGCCCTGTCCATATCACTGAGCATAAAAATCCTAGGTAGATTTACAGGACTTTGGGAGCCATTCTACCCAAAACATATATCATGAGGACATCTGCAGGAACAACAAAGTGAGCTTTTATTTGAATGGGGCCTGTCTGTAGCACAAGGGGCCCAGCATACAGGAAGGAGACCTCCAACACTAAAACCTGAGACAAGGCTGGGAAATGCCTGTTTCAGTAGGAATCAATGTTGAGAGCTTCCCAAGAACATTGGGTATTCAAATCATGGTCCCAGGTCCCCTTGCCTCCCAACCTCAATCACTACAGGATCCCTCACTCTTCTTCAAAAAGGCAGCAGTATCCTTTCAGGTGACAGAGTTGGGGAGGGGCACAATGCTTCCTGTCTGGCTGCACTCATGTTGGAGTGAAGAATGGGGGCTTCATATCTAGGAAGGACACCACTAGACAGCCAGGGAGGACACTGAAGTAACCTGTTCCAGACTGTAGGCGGGCAGGTTAAGGGGGAACAAAGACAGACAACAGGGAGGAGTGTGCTAGCCACTTACCAAGTGATGTGCCCCTTCCAACCAGCATGCGGACAAATGAGAGAGGCAGGCCCCTCTCCTTGTCTCCATGACTGACTGCTTATCTGTACTGTACAGAAATACTAATCTTCTTTGGAAATAACCACAAGGATCTTTTAAATTATGGATAAAACGTGAATCATTTTATGCCTAATCATAAAAATAATGACTAAAATATCAAAGAAATTTGTTTGGGGAATACTAGTTTGGAAAAATGCTAATAATTTTCCTCAAAGAACTTTGGAAATAATTGCATGCCCAGTTTTATGGGGAAATCATTTCATTATTATTAATGTTTTTAATTCTCAAAAGTTAGTTGTGATATTTTTCTTGTAAGCTTGCTTGGAAAATCTAGGCAAAATGATATAATTATCATGTGAATTTTATTGTCTCTCCAAGAAAGTAAAAATAAACAGAAAGACTAATTTCAGATAAGAATAGGACATTGCTGCCACTAAGCAGTCTTTGGCAAATGACTTTAATTTCCTGGGACTTGATTTCTGCATCTATAAAACAGAGACCAAAATTAGATCACTCTTGACAATAATCTTCAGATATACTCTACAAAAATATGTTCCTGCGTCAAATGAATTTGGAAGTCACTGTGCGTTGAATCCCCTATGGGGTGTTTAAGATACGCATTGGTAGATTAATAGTGAGGAGCCTGTAGTAAAGGAACTTGCTTATCTTTGTTTATGCCAAATTTCCCATGTGATTTGGCCACAGAACTCTTCCTTTGTTTTCCTTATATAACAATAATTAACACATCCAGCTCCTTTTTTGGGAAATGTTGGCTGGATGATCTACAGGGTGCTCCAGCCTCCACATTTTGTTCTTTTGTGTTGTCCACAGCAAGACAAAAAAAAGCTGAGTTTTGTTCTTTTTCGGAGAATGGAAATTAGAGTCCTATGTATGCATTAAACTCTGGGCATTATTCCTAATATCTTATTATTTCTACTTTTTTAGTTTCTATGAGCATTATAAGCCATAAATTGTACATACTAAGGACCACCACTTACATCACTGAGATTTCGCGGGCCCTAGAAAATCATCATCATTTGGTTATCTGTATGTGAATTCCTTAGGTCTGTGGCATTTGGCTGTTCAGTGGATAGCTAGGCTCACCAAACAGCCTCTCCAGGCCTTACCCCAAAGTTAAAATGGCTTGGAACCCCAGAGCTGTGTGTTCCAATCTTAGCTGCAAACTTACTTACTAGAAATCAAGATAGTTTCCTTTCAAGATCCTTCTAGTTCAAAGACTCCAGTTTGTAAAAATGGAGTACCCCCATTAAACAAAAACTAAGCAAGTTTGTTACTGAGGTGAGTCACACATATTTTGAAGGTAGTCTTTTTCAGTGATCAGAGTGGCTCCAGAGGCAATAGGCTCACATGTGGAAATTAATAAATTATACAGCTGAAGTTCAACCTGGTACGTACTACAACAGTTTTCTCCTCTCTGCACTAAACAGTGACAAAAATCTATGCACAGCATTCATCTGAGAGAGACTTAGGAGTTACTCTTAGGGGTTTTCAAGTCGGAAACTTTGGACATCTACCTGCTTGTCTCCAGACTTTGCTTGTCTATAGCAACCCCAAATCAATGCTGACTCCTGACTGCAGGGATCTGTTCCTTCTTACCTCACAATAGGAAGTCAAAGAATCAAATGCATTCTGCACCTTGAGGAAGGGTGGAAATCAATAAGCCAATGAAGGTATCCAAGCACTTATGTGGGATTAGCAGCTTACTGAATTATAGGAAGGGCATCCTGTGCTGTATGTTACTCCCTAACACCAGAGCAATACTTGAGCAAAACTATTTCTTCTTACACATTTCCTACATCCTGAGTGGGTACAAATTTCAGAAAACTCTGGCCTGAATTTAAGGGTAAAGTATAAAACCTATGAAGACAGGAAAAGCTAATGGATTAATTTAAAGTGTCTTTTGTAGCTTAGCTTTGTTAAATCCATAATGCATCTGAGATCAAAATCAAGCCTGTCTTAGCTACCATTTTCTACTTGGTTTTCCTCAAGAATTCTAAAGGTATTGTTTTCTTTCCCTGAGGGAAAAATTTCCTCCAAGAGAAATTTTCTGTCAAAGGACAGGAAATATCGAAATAAACTAGATTCTCACACAAGAAAAAGAGAAGGTTTTTGAGGCTCATGCGTCTGTTGTCATCTCTGGTACTAGTAAATTCTCACTAGATGTTCATTGAATGTGGTCACTAAACTAATGCATTAAGGAGAGAATGGAGACTGGATCTGATCCTAGGAAGATGTGAATGTGTGGAGCTTGCAAATGTTTTTGTGATTCATGTTGATCCTTTGTCAGATGCTGAGTTAAGTTTGGGTTAGTGAATTTCATGCAGAGACTGCTCCCTGGCAGAGTGTCTTTGGATGATTGCACATTCCATGGAAAATCTAGGAATATCCTCCATGTACTTCTCTACCAATTCAGATTGTTCCTGCTGGATCTGAAATTCTGTGACTTCCTTGTATGGTAGATGCTCATCAAGTGCCACTAAAACAATGTCCGCAGAACAACATTCTAGTAGATCAACTGTAAATGAGACAGCTTTCTCTCCCTTTTGGGGGAGATTTAGAATAATTTATTATAACTATGAAAGGGCTGGTGAGATGGCTCAGTGGTCTAAAGCACCTACTTAGAACAAGCTTAGCAAAGCACAGGGACAGCGGTTCAATCCCCCAGCACCACATGCCAGCCAGCCCCGCCCCCTGGTG
>NW_004524720.1:3197453-3199006 GCF_000260255.1 Octodon degus | reverse complement strand
AAACATCATATCATAGGGATATATGTGTGCCTATGTTTATAGCAGCACAATTTGTGATAGCCAAATCTTGGAAATAACCAAGATGCCCATCACCTGAGGAATGGTTGAGAAAGATGTGATATTTTTACACAATGAAGTATTATTCAACTATTAAGAATTATAAATTCAAAGCCTTTATATTGAAGTGGATGTACTTCATCCACTGAGTATATACTTGAAGATATACTCATAAGTGAAATAAACCAGACACACATGTGTAAGTATCATATAGTCTCCCTAGTATAAGAACTGAAAAGAAGAAATACAAATAGAAAGGTATAATACAAGTAAAAGGGAATCAGGATCTTGAGGACTAACTAATCAAGAGAGGGAAAGGAGAAGAGTTAGGAAACATGAGCATGTCAAGACATACAGTTATATGTAGAAGATGGGCAAGGCAATGATCCTGAGACTCTCCAGAAGAATTTTTGAATCTAGCAGTTAATTGGAAAGATTCTCATCCTGACTAACTATATAAACTGATACCTGTGAACTAAGCTACTGCACTGCAGATGGTAATCTGTAATAGTAGTTTCATGCTTGGAGTGCCTGTCATTCTGGTCTTCTGAATACGGGCTGCTTGTCATGACAGGCTAGTTGCTGCTATGAAGTCTCTCAGGTAGATGGTTGTTCAAAAAGAAGGGGGTGGTGAATGAAAGCAAAAGACAGGAAAAGGAATATTGTGGGACTGTCCTGTTTCAAGGCTGTATATGGTGAGATTTTTGTACTTATGTGTAAACATAAGAAGTATATACTTCTTTATGCCTATGTTTAAAATATATTCTAATTTTTAAATTTTTTTTATCTTATTCTGTAGGGACTTAAAGTTCAACATATCAATACTTGATGAAAAATACCTTTTCCATATTATGCCTAAGATATTTGATATGCAGACAGATAGTGAGGTTAAGCTCTACAGCCTAAGTTGTTTGGTAATAACAATAAGCTTGTCTTCTGGATGGTTAACAACCTAAGTTGGCAGCCCAAAATTAGATGAAAAAGAGGGCCGCAAGGAAAGCCAACATTTTGGCCCCAGCATTCGAAGGTCAATTAAGTCTCAGGACATATGAGAACTTGTACTGTAACGTCTTGTAACTCAGCAGCGTCCCAAATTTTCTGATCAAGGAGATTATGGGGCCAAAGAGGAAAGTGATCAATGATGTAGAGTGTGCCTAAGGAGAGTCACATGGTGAGAAAACACTCTCAGGCTTTCACAGAGAGCACACTGGCCAAGCAATAGCCGTGACTCATCCACATGGCTGACACTGACAAGCATTCTGAGGTACAGGATCTCAAGATAAATCCTGAGGGGATTTCACTGACCTTATCAGACCCAAAAGCTACAACTCTTGTTGCATAGGTCCTGCTTTACCTTGGTCTGAACCACCCAGCAGAAAAGTATAAAAACGAAATATAAGAACTAAAGCCATGCTCTTATATTGAGCTATAGAGGACTCAGGTCAACAATTTCTGACATTGCCAGTGAAGTGGAAGACCCAGTGCTATTATGGACT
>NW_004524720.1:3186784-3197353 GCF_000260255.1 Octodon degus | reverse complement strand
ACACACACACACACACACACAAAATAAATAAATAAATAATTTAAAAATAACTATGAAATACCTCCCTCACTACACAGGTCATTTCTAACGATGTTACAGTTTTTTTTTTTTTCCTCAGTGCCTCCCAAGGTTCCTTCCTGCAAGGAAATACAGTAGTGTGACCAAACCTACTTTGCCAGAAATAAATATGACATCAAGGAAAGCTATCTCTTTTTTTGCTATTATTGTTCCTCAAAGATAGCCAGTCTTTGCTATGGTCATCCTGGTGTCAATTTTCAGTTATTCTGCCAGCAGTTTTACATTTCTTATAGAACCAGACAGAGGTGGGCCAAAAGTGATCTATTTATATGCTGCGATGGCCTTTGTTCTTTCCTCTTTTGTTTCTATGACCCTAAACTCTCAGCAGTGATCATCTATACTTTAGTTTTCCCTTGTGTCAAATGTTAGGGAAAAGTTGCTGGGTGAGTGGATGGGAGTTACACAGAAACTCGGTGGTCCCCTGCCTTGGTGGGGACACCCAGAAGATAACTCAGGAATTCTTCATAAGGTAATTGTTAGCAGCTTTCCTAGAAATAGATGATTCAAAGGTATTTAATTTTACAATAAGCCTTCATTAGTAAAAAAATAGAAAACTATTCTGTGTGAATTAATTAAACTTCTGAAGTCTAATACCAAATTTTAAGAAATTTATTGAGTATATATGAGAATTATTTTCTTATTTACCTTTTTAGTTTCTCATGTCAGGAGACAAGGCAAGTCACATGTAAGACAATGCAAGGCACAGGTGAGTCTGATTTATTTCACTTAGAAGTATGGACTCAAGTTGCTTCTATTTACTTAGAAAAGTTTATCCTTCCTATGGCCAAGTAATGCATCATTGCATAAAGACAAAACACTTCTCTATCTATTCCCTAGTTGATGTACATTAAAGTTGCTTCCAAGTTTATCTATTGCAAGCTATGCTGCTATAAACATGGGGGTCCATATATTACTGTAGTATAGGATGCAGAAAGAAAGGAAAGAAAAATAAAAAAAAATGGAAACAAAACTTTTTAAATAGGGAAGCGAAGAGATATTGAAGGGACAAGAGGGGACTGGAGAAAAAGAGGAATCCAAATATATCATGTTCTGATACAAACTTCATATGTTAGGGTTGGGGAGATAGTTTGGTGGTCTAAGCAACTGTCTGGACCCAGGTTTGATCCCCCATACTGCATTCTGTGCTGGCCCCTGTACTCTGGGCACGTCATGCTGGCCATCAAAACCAGGCATGGGGGCATATGCCTGTAATCGCAGTACTGTAAGCCTGAGACAGGAGGATCTCTACAAGTCAGAGCTACATCGCAAGAGTCTCTACCAAATAAATAAATAATTTAAAAAATTCCCTGTGTTAAATATGATCATTATGTCTATTTAAAGTGTGCAAATAAACTTAAAGAAAAAATAATACTAAAATTTTTTAAAAGAAATCTGTCATTTATCTTTCATATATTTACTGAGTGCTGATTATACGCCGTGTAGAGTTTTAGTTGTGGGGCATATGGTGGCGAATAGGACCGAGAAAGTTTGCACTCTCCAAAGACAGACAAAGAATTTTGTAAGACTGCATATGAGCCTCCGAGGAAGAAGGCGAACAGGGTAAGGCTGTGCTGCGTGTGAGAGCAGCGTGCGGGTGGAGACCAGAACCACGGAAGCAGAGTGGACAGCAGCGGAGGGGCAGAGCCGGAGGAAGCAAGCGCGCCTTTGGAGGCAAGCTGCTTTCATTTTCTTCACGTGTAATGGTAAGGCGCTGGCTACTTTGACAAGAGAGTGATGTAATCTGATTTATACTTAAAAGATTATTGTGCTTGTTTTATGGGAATTGGGAGGAAGCTTGGAGTGGGTTAGAAGGACTTTTTATTAGTAGGGCAGACAAGCAAATAATGATGGGGAAAGTAGAAGATGCCAACGAGCAGCGTGCCTAGATATTGCTCCCTCTGCGTTTCGCTGGCAGGCATAGTCCCTCATAGAGTCTGTTCCAGAGTCACAATTCTTCAGTCTCTGCAGATAAGAATAGAGACAAAAGTATTCTGCAATTGTTTTTTATGCACTTATATACTTTTTTTCTCTTCTTATCGGGCCTAGTTAGACCATGAGGTGCATTAAGTAAAGGTCAACTTGGCGCACTGAGCTGAGCTGAGTCAGCGAGGTTCTGGGCATGGAAGACGCACCTGAGGATTGTTGCTGAGCTAGTAGCAAAGGGGAATGGGAGGGGAAGGGTCATGCTGCTGGTTTTCCTGGACTATCTTGCCCTGGGTGGTTTTCCTGATGTGTAATTGGCTGTTCTTGTCCTTAGAGGAGCTAGGGTCTCCACTGTCACTGGGAATGGCCGCTGTTTTTTCTGAGGGAGCTCTTGTCTTTACCTTGAGCATGGCTTCCTGGCTCCAGTGTAGATCCCTTAGCATTCTGGCACAGATCCTTCACCCTGCTGACACAGACTTTCTTGCTTTGACCACTGGCCTTTGGGCCTTTCCGGTGCAGATCTCTGACGCAGAATTGCATGACACCTTGCTTGGGGCTCCAGGCCTCCAGCGGTACACATGAGGGCATTGTGGTAGGATCCATCCTCTCAGCTAGATTCTTTGGGTCTCTAGTGTAGACAGGTCTCTTGTAACACACTGCATTTGACTTTTTGGGTAAATACAAAATGATCCTACAAATTATGTGTCCTGCATTAAATCTCTTCTCTTGCAAACCTGAACTATAGCAGACCAAAAAAATTTTATGAACATTCCTGAAATGAACAAAATGAAGAAAATCATGAGTAAAACAAAGACATTTGATGAAGTATAAAAGAGAGTCTCAGAGGAAGACCGCCATGGGCTAGGAGGAGAGCAAGCAGGAGTTAACACACACTCTAGTCAATCTTCAACATTCCCAAAAAATGACACAAAGGTTTAAAGAAAGTACACACAGAAAAAACTGTATTTTATTGTGCTGTGTATTGATTTATCTTTTTTTGACACTGGAAATCTAGAAAAGGGAATTTTACAGGATTTCTGTGCATATTTGGCAATGTGAGAAGTGGTTGGATGTTGAAATTTCTTGGAAATGTTCTTGGCTTGCTATGGACAAAGGACCAATATTATTTAATTTGGGACATTCAAGAAAGTAGAGTGATGGAGCAGCCATCTGAACAATGTTATATTCTTCCTTGTAAGTTTCCAATACTTTATTCCTCCAGATAGAGATATAAGCTTAGTAAAATGAGAAATTTTCTTCTCAGTTTTATGAATAAGGAACTGAAACAGAGGTGAAAAAAGATGTTTTTGGTTCTAGACTCACCAGGTCTAGCCTGGATCCTCCAGACCCAGCTTTTGGCTCATCATCTGAGCTTCTCACAGAGTCTCCTGGTCTGACAAGTGTCTGTAATCCTTTGTGTCCTTGCCTGTGCCTTTCTTCATGTTGTTCCACTTAGCAAAGGAATGAATTTTCTTGGCAGAGAAAGAGGAGCAAATGTTTATTTGCCAAAAAATTTTAAAGCTCTCTCTCTCTCTCTCTCTCTCTCTCTCTCTCTCTTTCTGTCACACACACACACACACACACACACACACACACACCCATGAATCTTTCGGCCCTTAGAAGGAGTATCTTGTAACATGCTATTTCTAGCCATCTGAAGGTCTACTGGTCATTTAGTTCAGTAAGGAGCCAAGTAACTTAAGTAGAAAATAAATCCAAGGAAAAAACTTTAAAGGTACTGAAATGTTTAATTCTGAAAGACAGAGGTTAAAAAATAATTTGGTGACAATCTACAAACAATTTCCATAGAAAATGGTTACTGATTCAACCATGTCATATGATTGAATATTTTTTTCATGTAGGAGCAAGTTTTACTGATTTGTCTACCATAAACATAGGAGAAGTAGATCTAAACTTTATTTGTATTTGCGATTAGTTATTGATGCAACTTATAATGAAACTTGTAAAGCAATTGTTAGATAGTACAGTGGTTTATACCAAATGAAGGGTTTAAAAAGTTAGCTTTTTATTTCTCTGATGCCTACATACACACTAATCTCAATGTCAGTCAGTTTTTTCACACTGACATTGGGTGTATTGTCCTGTGAATCTTTTTCTTTTTCTTGTGTTTACCAATTCTGCTCTATTTCAAAGCAAACATCTGAGCACTATAGCCATAGAAGGTGGTTGAGATATCACCTGTAGTGGTTGATACCTTGTGTCTACGTGAGAAGTTAAAAACTTCACTAAATCAGCTCAGCAATTCCACATCATAGGGTGTGGAGGACCCACCTTAAGTGTGGAGGCCCCAACCTAGAGTGACACATCACTTAAAGGATATGAAAGGGAACTGAAGAAAGATGGAAGATTCCATTTCCTCAGAGGAGCTCCTGTCTTTACCGTCAGCTTGGACATCATCTCCTGGCTTTTAGTGCAGACTCTTTGGCCTTCTGGTATAGATTTATCAGCCTTCTATCACAGACTCGTCAGCCTCCTGATACAGCCTTTTATTGCAGACCATTTGCCTCCTGATATGGACTTGCATGGTCTAGAGCTCACTACTGTAGTAGCTCTACTGTAGTGAGCTCTAGACCTCAGACTAAATCCTTCAGTCTCCATCTGCATGCTTCCTCATCAGATTCTGGGAGACTGTCATAAGCCAATCTTATAACTTCTTATACATTTGTATATCTAGTATTATATCTGTTCCTCTAGTAAAGCCCTGACTGACACACCAGCTGTTGAAACAATGATTTTCACTTTTTACAAACCCCTGCAAAGAAGCAGAACTTTAGGATTTAGATTTGCTATTTATAATGTCAACTGTTTTCAAGGACTCCCAATTCATTTTTGTGCTCATTTGGCATGCCTTAGCATCATCATGCGGTGGGGGAAATGCTTTAGTAGTGAAGGAAACTGGCTCAGTGCAGAATGTGGGGAGCTTCATGAGGGTGTGTTATTTTCTACCTATCTCTGTGCATACAGAAACTTCTAAACTTACAGTTTGGAATCTTCATGTTTCTTGGTATGTATTTCTAGAAAATCTCAGGGATCCACTCTGCCTAAAGTTTATATCGGGTGATGTAACCCAGAGTTCACACAGGGTCTAATTTGAATATGTCTCCTTAAGAGTTCTGGAATATCATGGAAGAACACTTGTTCTTCCATTTATATATTAAGTCTTATTAGCCAATGAGAAAGGGATTTATCTTACAGTTCCTGGTTAGTCAAAACAAAAGTGTGCGCAAAAATCATTTGGAAAAGCTTAAGTTCAACACACAATAATGGATCCAATAACTGAACCTGAAGGACAATATGCAGAGGGCACATTAAG
This sequence comes from Octodon degus, assembly GCF_000260255.1. Lineage (NCBI taxonomy): Eukaryota > Metazoa > Chordata > Mammalia > Rodentia > Octodontidae > Octodon > Octodon degus. The sequence continues at coordinate 3,192,018 of NW_004524720.1, read as the reverse complement.
CATCTCTTCCTATTATAATGTGAAGGAAGACACCTACTCTGATCCTAAAGACAAGTGATAATGGATTCAACTTTGTATCCAGAGAAATGGAAAGGAAACAGAGTTGCTAATGTATGACGAGTGAGGTCATGTTGTATATATCTCTACCATATTGTTCTATGAAAATTTCATCTAAGTCCTTTAAAAATGAACTTTAACAGAGTTAAGATTACTGAATATAGTCAAGAAAATTGCTGCAACTATTGGTGAAATAAAGATTTCTGGCCGGGGAGATGGCTCAGTAGGATAAGCGCTTGACTGGCAAACGCAAGGATCTGAATTCAATCCCTGGTTCCGCAAAAAAAATAAAAATAAAAAAAATAAAGATTTCTAAGATATTTTGACCAGTAGGGTATATAGCATTCTCAGAATCAAGGTAGAACTAATTCTGCATAAGTATTAGACTCAATAAAAGACAAAGTAATAATGATAACAGAGATGACACCCTACTAACAATAGCACATTGTACAAGGGCTCTTGGTACAGCATGGTCATGATGAACATGCTAGCTCATCATGCCAAATGATGTGTAGAGTGATACAGAATCCATAGAGACTGGGAGAATGAAGATGCAGGACTGGCCTCCACTAAAATAGAGCCTGCTCTTGATTTCTGAGTTATAGAGATGGACTGGTAACCAAAAGTATCTCTTATATTTTTCTCCAATTATTTAATGTGATCTAGTTATAAGGTCTTGCCTGGAGAATAAGAACTCAGTCTATAATGATATTTATGGGAGAATATTTACCATTTAGTTGCTAGGTTGTCATTCCATGGTGGTCCTAGGAAACAAAAGGCAGAGGATTGACCACAGTTGCCCTTAAAGCACTTTACAGTTCCAAAAGAGCTTGAGTTTTAGTTAAGATTTTCATATGAAAAAGACATATTCAGGAAGAAACACTTAAAAGAAATTTCCTGGGGGACAACAAATGCTTTTGCTTTTTGATAGTTATAACCTTCACCTTTACCTTCAATTCTTAACTTTCAGAGAAAACAAGAAGACATAATCAACTCATGGTCCAAACCTGCAAACTATGCATATGTAGATTTATGTAAATATTCATGCAAATCATGCGCAGTGCTGGGGCTCTTGGGAGGTTGCAAATGGAGCCCTTGGTACAGCAGAGGTCAAATATCCTTGGCTTAGAGATCAATTCTACATGCAGATTTCATGGGACAATGGCAGCCCCAAAACACTGCAGTCTTTACGTGCTGTGATAGTTCCATGCTTGAGTAGTTTTCTGTCATAATTAGGAAGAGGTGACCCAGCTCAGAGAAAAATGAAGAGCAGAATGAAGCTGAGCTCTCATATTTTGGTTATCTCACAAATAGCTGGTAGTAATGGGCTCTACTTTGTGTCATTATTTATTATTTTCCCGTCCGGATTTCCTAATTTTTTCATGGGTGCATTAGGGTCTTCAGCTGATATGGGAGTTGGCTTTCATATTTTCAGATGACTTTCCCGCTAACTTATCCAAATGATGGTCTAGTCTAGGGCCTCTGGCTTTGGGAGTGCTCAATGTCAAGTAGCCTTGTGCCCTGAAGTGTGAGCCCTTCTCTGCAAGTGCTGCCAGAACAATGCCAATGAGATTAACAAGAGCTATAGCAACAAAGCAATCTGCAATCACAGCTGCCCAAGGTACAAAATCTTAACCCTGCAGTAACCAGTGGTGACAGGATTATTCACAAAGGACACTAGACTTGTAGTATCATTTTGAAAATTCTCTAGATAATGAGATACAGGTTGGAGGGGAAAGGCTAGTGTCAGTCCCTCTGTCTTGTGACATAGGGAAGGAAACATGGAACATGCCAGCTCATCATGCCAAGTCCAGGATAGACCTGGAGAAGTGACATGAGACAGAAATATTCACAACGATGTGTGTGTGTGCCTTGGTTGTGGAGTTCACAACTGAGGACTTTACCCTCTTCTACCACGACTGCAAGTTCAGTTAATTGTACTGAGTAGTCAGTCTGAGCATCATCAACACTTCCTGCCTACCCACAAATCTCAGGCAGGAAAATGTCCCCAGTTCCCAGTGCTGGCCACATTAAATCTACTTCCATACAGACCAACCTCATTGTCTTCTTAAACATTTTATCTTGTAGCCTGACAAAGTGAGAATGTTCCTGTTCCCTTAACGCATTTCCAGGACTGCAGCCAATGGCGGACACCAGGTCATTAAACACATTCACAGCCGAATGACTAAAGAGAGGACATGATAGTTTTAATTAATTCTTTCCAATTGAGCCCTGTGTTCCTTGGAAGAGATGATTATTTCTGAGTTCCGCCGACTCCTCATCTGCAAAACTGAATTCAAAATGCCATTTTCTTTCAGTGAAATGCTTTGGATAATAGGAACAATAAATGTCTGAGAGTCTTTATAAAGTCTTTTTCTAAGTCATGAAAACGAGATTGGAGAGTTTAGAATTAGCCAAAATTCTATGAGGAAAAAGCTCAATCAGGATAAAATCTGTAGTTAGTGTGATAACTAAAATGTGAAAATGTAATTAAAAGGGACAGGGTGGGCATCTCAGAAGTAGGATGTGGCATTTGTGCTCTGTAGTACAGAAAGCCAAAGATTTGGGGACAAGGGTAGTGTGGGGCACTTTCAATGAGACAAGAAAAACAATTTAGGTCACAGATAAGTGAACGGATAAAAATTCAGCTTTTAGCTTAATAGAACTGTGCTTTCATCTAAACTATAAATAATTCTCACCTGCAGTTAGGTATAAACCATGTAAGCAGTACCAATATTTGAAAGAGAAAGTTATTCTTGCTTCTAATTAAAAGGCATTATATTCTCAGTCTACTATGTTGTCCAAGAATCCATTAATCAAAGAAACTATTACATCTCTACTTACATTAATTCCATTATTCTATCATGTGAGTTATGTTGAAACATTTATTGCCCAATAATTTTCAGAGAAAAATGTAATAACTTGGGTAGTGATATTAACGTGAAGAGATTTTTGGCATAGGAGTTAATGAAGTGCATGAACTAACCCTCCAACCCCAATTATAATGAACTTTCCCAAATTCCAATGCTAATGGGTAAATTCCAAATGCCGTAAATGAGATGGCTTAGATTATGGCAGCACTCAGTGAATGTCAATTTAGTTATAGACTTTTGCAAGGATAATATCAGACAAACAGAATCAGGGCATCTTTCCCCCCACCAGAACATTCAAAGCTATTTCTTACATACCCATTAATTTTTTAGCAACAGCTTCCATTAAACCTTTATATAAAAGGAAATGTTTATATAAAAAATACTTTCTAAAACAGGCAGTAGGCTATTCCTTTTTTAAACATCTCATGCAGTAAAACAATATCATTACAAAAATAATTCTAACAAGACTTTATAGGTTATTATAAGAGAATTTATCATGTGTTGCTTTTTATCACTGTGCTTGTCAAACCACAGAATTATGAGATAAATGGTAATGGTAGTCATGTAATATTTGCTTTAGGAAGTCTGAGCAGTTGGAGAAAGGCATTGTATTTCCATTTAACACCTTAGGTACAGACTCTTCAAATGCCAGAGGTTTACTGCAAGTCTGAGGCAGAAAAGTGGGCTGGATAATGAGAAATTTGGATTTCAGAGCAGTCAGTCACTGCATCTTCATGTTTGACATGACCTCAGGAGTTATCTAAACCAGACAGATTTTTCCAGCTAGAGGAGAGATGCATCTGGAATCCAGAGCATCCAATTACCCAGCTATAAGAACAAGTAGGGATCTGATATGTGGGAGCCCTGCAGGTCAACAAGGAAGAGTTTTCAGTCATTAGCAACACACAGTCAAGAGAATATATGTTAAGTAAAATGACATGAATTCCCACTACACAAAACAGAGAATAGAGATGCGTGGGTGGAAGGGAGGGGGGTAGAGATGCACCCCCATTCACTTGTCCCTGCTTCTCAGCTGAGTTTCTTCATGGGGAGTTGTTAGGCAGTTCTCCGAGAGATGGCATAGGTTTGGACTTTTCTGGTGGCAAAATAAAGAATTTTATAACCTCAGCAAAATCAAAATGACGATTTCTCCGACCCTTAGGGTCAGCAGAAGACTAGAATTGGGATGCTTGCCATCAGATCTTTCTTCCTTTACACACATAGATATTTAGACAAAGGCACAGAATCAGGCATACACTTACAAATTCTGTGGGGAAAGATTCTATCTGATTGGTCCAGCTTGAGTAGGGCCCACCAATTATGATGAAGAGCAGTAGTTGTAGAGGGAGAAGGTAGATGCATGGGGTCATTTAGCGGACATGTGGGTGGCTATGAGTGGGGTGTCAGTGAAGAACATATACTGGCTATGCACAGGCACATATACTAAGATACTCCAAGGAACTTGGAGGTTGACTGAGCTGCAGGAAATACAATGATCAGACTGCACGTGTGAGCTCAGTATTAGAAACCATGACTCCAGGAGTAACTATAGCTATTTGTGCGGCTTTTACTATATAAGAGTGATACTGTACATGGAGTCCTTTGACCATGTATAAGAACACAGGAAAAGTTGTTAATTGAGAAGGAAGAGTAAATGGAGAAGGGACTTCAGTTTGAGCAGACGAAGAGCTGAAGGGGGTAAAGTTTTGATGGAAATAATTAGAACAAAGCCAAGGGGCCAGTTTGCATTTGGTGGTTAGGGTAGGCTAGTGTTTGAGTGGAGCTGATGAACTCTTTATCATTTGAGGGGCAGTGCAGGACCCATGAGAGGACTGCTCCTGCTTAGGGGAGTGCCCCTATCATGGATGATGTCTCTGAGGCTCTACTGGAATCCAAGATAACTTCATGTTTGAGGCAATCACTGGAGAATAGACACTTCTGGACTTCCTTGCAAATCCTGAAACTATCATACTCTTACCTTGGTGTCCTCAGTCTTGAAGAGGGATAAGATAAGCAAAGTAAAATTAGTGCCAATAGACCAGGTTTTTGACAGATGCACTTCATAGGTGATGAATGTGCCTCTAAGCAAATTTTAGCAGGAATCTGACATCAAGTTTATGCCAATAAAAAAGACAAAGAGGAGACCCAGTCCAAGCCCAGGCCCGGTGAGTGTGTGGGAGACTTTCCGGCTACCCTGCACCAGGCCTGGTATACAGCCTGGGCTGAAACCCTGCAGCTGCAATCCCTGCAGAGAGTGTAAAGGATAAAACTACCCAGCTAGTCCAGGAGCAGAAAATCTTGCCA
>NW_004524720.1:3176138-3179429 GCF_000260255.1 Octodon degus | reverse complement strand
ACGCATAGGAAATGAAGGCAGAAAAAAATGTGCCTTTGTTCAGCATTTAGCTACCTGCTGGGTATCTGCAGACCCAGTTTCTTAATCTCTCACTACCTGCAGAATATAAAAAAGATTGGAATTCTCCAATAGCTCAGGTACAGCAATGAAAACCCAAGGTAGGGCACAGGAATGCAGGCGGTCAGAGGCAGACAGCTTTGGAAGCAGGTTCCTGGGCCCTGGCCTCCAGCTGAAGTTTGGGTTCAGGCTCCAGGTACTGCAGGCAAGAGGACATCAGGGACCAATCTTGGAAGAAACTGGAAACTAGGAAAATGGCTTTGAAGTCAGAAGAAGCCACACAAGTCACCGGTCCAGCTCTTGGCTTAATGAAGCTCTAAGCTTATTAGAAAAGCCAAGCATGACACAGGAGTCCCTAATTCCTGCCTGGTACAGAACTGCACTGCAAGTGTGGAGACCTGTGGTAAAGTTTTGGGCATGTAGGCTCTGGGAGGTGAGAATCAAAAGATCACTAGAACTTCCTACTTTCTCTGAGCCACATTTGTGGAGAGGTGACATCTTAGTTTCTCCTGCTCAACAACAAGGTATCTATCTTGACTCTTCCTAATGTAATGAATGATTTTCAAGAAGAGGAAATCAACAGGTTCTAGCAACAAATAATTTCTGAGCCCAAAGAAGCTGTTATGTGTTGAAAATACAGGTTTTCTAAAAATGAACTAACACAGTGGGTAAATCCCTTCTAAACTGAAACATATAGAGAGTTCTAAAGAGAAATCTCAGGAAATAATTTCAAGAATTGCTCACATTCATTCCCTCTGTGATGTTTCTCAAGCATAGAAGAAATCATAAATTAAGCCTATAGCTCATCTTGATACATGTTTTACTCATTTGCTTAATTTGCTAAATATTTTCATGTCACGTGGCTTCCAGAAGAACATGGAAACATTTAGAAATAGGACTCAGGGCATTCACTTCAAACACCCACTCCTGCTACTCCTGCCAAGAAATCACAAAATATTTGTCTCTGAGATAGTTAACCTCTCCTCCATACACAATCCACAGTTCATGGCTTTGGCAGGCTTCATGCAGTTCCCAGTTCTCCACAGAGGATGGTAATCTTTCTGCTTAGGATCTTAGCTTTTCCCACAAAGATGAGAAACACCAGGAACACACACTATTTTCCAACAAATCAGCCTGTCTTGAGACTATTTTTCATCTAACTTAAGGATAAATGTCAGAGAAGTGTTTCACTATATTGGAAGGGACAAAAGCTAAAATTCCAAGGGGAGAGACTCAGTTTATAATTCTTACATCCACGGGGTCTCTACTCACACTGATTCTCTTCCAGTCCCTGGGATGCAGGGAAGAGGAAGAATAGGCACCTTTGTGTGTAACCCTAGCATAACAGGGTTGAACATTCTCTTTTGTTTTTCAAATTCCTTCTCCCCCAAAGGACTCTGGGAATATTACATATAAAACCAACCGCTGGCTTTTCTGACATATTTTGCCCAGGTTGCAGTTATACACATGTGCCGATCACCAGTAAAAGGTGATTACTTATTCAGTAAAAAGGAGCTTTGAAGAACAGCGGGACACAGTTCCATATAAAGACACATTTTATCTGTTTTTCAAATAATTCATGGAAAATACTGACATAAAGTGCCAATTATTTTTTCCCATGAATAGGGCTGGCAGTCTTATTGTATACTTTAAAAGTCACTTACGATTTGCTCATATTTTTTTAATTCCCCAGGGAAAAGGATGTATTTTCTTTGCTCTAAAGATTAAAGTTCAATTTGACTTCATATTTTGTGAAAGGGACTCTTACATAAGACAACCTATTCTCATATCCTCCCAGATATCATTACAAGGGCTAAGTTTGCTGATTGATGTCTCCTTGGAGAGCCTCCAGAGGCTGCATCCTAGTTAAAATAACAAAGTACTTCTCAGCCTCTGGATGCATCTGAGAACATCGAGAGTGGTCATTGTTTACCATGCTAATGTGAGCCACTTCATTTAGGCAGCTCATTTCATACTCAGGCCAAACGCCATGCCTGAGTAATTCTACTTGTAACAAAGCCGCCAACTGACTCATTCTCATTGTTTTATTTGAATGAGAATTAGCTGCTGCTGCACACAAGCCCAAGACCCTCTATAAGAAAATCGTTCTCTAGACATTTTTATTGAAACTTGGCTGTAGAATTTTGGGGAATGTGAAAGATTCCCAATGGACACACTTTTGTTTCTTGCCAAACTGTTGTACTTTAGACTCAAGCAAACCTGGCAGAGAAAGGAAGGAAAATCAAGGTGGCAGCATTCTTTGGCTGCTATCAGGGGCAGCTGTGTCACTCATACACTGAGGAAAGTTCACAAGTTGTGGAAAGCAGTGGCCTATACATTTATATCACTAACAATGCATGTAAATCTCCACAAGCCATCAGTGCTTCTGAACCCCTCCCTAAGGTCTCAGAGAAGCACCAGTACAGGGATGGTGGAACAGTTTAGTTTTAAGGATCAAGAAATAAAAAAAAAAAAAAAAAACCTGGGTTTTGAAAGACACTCCTCCCAAAATAAATCTCCTTGACACATTTGCACAAGACTGGGACAGACACTTTCAAATCTAGCTGTGTGCAACATAGACTATCATAGCCCTGGGCCTTAGGATGTGTATCTTTATGGCTTCTCATTCTTTGGGCTAAGATCAAGTGATATGTGCTGTACAGTGTTGTCACTGGGCTGGATCTCAGGGGGTTCCTGAAGCTGAAATAAGGAACCTTACCCATCCTTTTGTAGAATAACTTTGCAGGTTTGAAGACTTGTGTTGTGGAAGAAGAATTTTTAAGATGCATCAATAAGGGGCATGGGAAGGTTTTACTAAGCAGAGATTTTTTTAGGATGCACTCGAAAGAGTGCAGGTGCACAGAGAAATGAGGTACATTATTTTCTGGAACATGTATTCTTCTCTTGAAGAAGTAAAAACCCCAGGAGAAGACAGTCCTCCCCTCAGAAGGGCAGTAGCCCATTCTATAGGTAGGGCTTAGTTTTTATTTATTTGAATGGGCAATTTGGATTTTTTGGATTCTCTCAACTTATTATTTTATCTTAGGTTCAGATACTGCTGTTTACTTTCTCAAGCCAATTTATGGACATTTTAGTGTTTCTGAGAAAATTTGGGTTAGATGGGTCTGCTAGGGGAGGAGTCTCAATTTAATGATAACAATGCTGATATAAACAGCCCATGAATAAGTGCATCTAGGTCCTGGAAGCTGCGATCTTCTTCTTCTTTTTTTTTTT
>NW_004524720.1:3164264-3175488 GCF_000260255.1 Octodon degus | reverse complement strand
TTTTCTGCTGGATGGTTAAGACCAAGGTAAAGCAGGACCTATGCAATAAGAGTTGTAGTTTTTTGGTCTGAGAAGGTCAGTGAAATGCCCTCAGGATTTGTCCTGAGATCCTGTACCTCAGATTGTAGAACCTTTATCAGTTGCGATCTTCTTAATAGTACAATTTTTACTCATGATTTCCTTAGCTCTTTTTTATTTTCTCTACACTTCAGGGGGATCTGGAGAATCCAAGTTCTAGGCATTGTGTATGAGCCCTGAAGAGAGATCTCAGACTTTCCTGGTGCATGCAAGAAGGCAGAATTGGAAACCAAACCACCTTCATCTAAGCAGTTACTCCTCTTCAGAAGGACTCGGCTGCTTGTGTAGTCAGCCACTTGTGGTGCTGCTCTGGATCTCTGTCTACTCAGGAAACAGCAGATGTCAATTATTTTTTTTAAAGAAGTTAGACTTTTGACTAAGATCAGATGAACATCATAGAATCCAGTGCAGGCACAAAAATCATGAGAGCTACAAGCAAGTCAATACAGCAATCAGTACTGTTATTATGAGAACAAATAGATGCCATGATGACCACTATGGTTGTCCTTATTTGCTTGTTGATTATAATCACTGCCGTATTTTCCCATTGGTTCATTTAAGCCAGTCTGGCAAACATCAATCAATACTTTGTTTCTTATGGTGGTGATTTGCTCATTCAGTGATTCTTTTCTTTTAAAAAAGCTAATGATTGGGGCATTTTCAAGGTTTGAGGTGGATAAGTTCAGTTTCCTCCATGTTTTTCTCCTCCATCAGGAAAGGTGCTGCTTCGCACATCAAACAGTACATGGAAAGACTATCTACTTCTTTAGGAAATAGTCCAGGGAAAATAGTCATAATTCTTGGTCAGACTGTTATCCAGTCCTTTTGCAAGCTGATGATACTCTTTGAGAGTCTCATAGTCAACATACAAAGGTCTCAAAAATTCTTCCAAGTCGGTGGCAGTTTGAAATTAATGGATTAAAAATTCCTTGTATTTTTGAGAAACATTGCTTTTTCTTTCATGGATGCCATGTTTTTCAGTCTGCTTAATTTGGGCAAAAGAAAACAATTTTTGAGTCTTGGCTGAAAACAACATGAAAGTGATCCTCCTAGAGAAAGTACAATATATTCAAAAACAATAGAAAAAGGATTTTTCTCTCCTCATCCAAAGAAAGTAGCTTTGGGCCGGTGAGATAGTTCAGTAGTCTAAAGCCCGAGCCTAGGCAAGCTTAGGCAAGCACTCAGGGATCATGGTTCGATACCCAGCACCACATGCTGCACCAGCCCCACCCCCAGGGTGGAATGAGCTGGCCACAAAAACCGAACAAAAAACAAACAGAAATTTACTAGAATTGATACACAAATTCAGAAGCATAGCAGGATACAAAGTCAATACCCAAAAGTCAATAGCATTCCACTACACAGATAACAAACACACTGAGAGGGAAATTAGAGAAACAATAACTTTTATAATAACACCGCAGAAAATGAAATACCTTGGAATTCATCTAACTAAAGAAGTCAAAGATCTTTTCACGGAAAATTACAGTACTCTGAAAAAAGAGATCTTAGAGATCTCTAGAGAAAGTACAATATATTCAAAATATATCTTAGAGATCTCTTTTTTCAGAGATAAATAAAAAGGTATTCCCTGCTCCTGGATAGGAAGAATCAACATCGTGAAGATGGCCATACTCCCAAAATTGTTGCACAGATTTAATGCAATCCCTATCAAATTACCACCAACATACCTCCCAGACCTAGAGAAATCATTCCTAAAATTTATTTGGAACCAGAAAAGACCTACAATAGCAAAGACAATCCTGGCCAACAAAGACAAGGCAATAAGCATTACAATTCTTGACTTGAAATTATACTACAAAGCTACTGTGATAAAATCGGCATGGTATTGACAATGAAATAGACCTGGGAATTAATGGAATAGACTAGAAGATGCAGAGGCCTCTATGAGCACACTCAGCCACCTGATCTTTAACAAAAGGGCCAAACATGCTTACTGGAAGCAAGATAGCCTCTTTAATAAATGGTGCTGGAAAAACTGGCTCTCTCCATGCCAAAAACTAAAACTTGACCCAAGTCTATCACCACGCACTAAGCTGAAGTCAAAATGGATTAAAGATCTAAATGTTAAAGCAGAAACAGTAAATCTCTGAAAGAGAAAGTAGGAGGAACTCCTGATGACATAGGAGTAGGCAAAGAGTTCATGAACAACAACAACAACAACAACAACAACAACAACAACAAAAATCACATGGGTAATACTTGAAAGAATTAACAACTAGGACCTCCTCTTACTGAGAAGTTTTTGCACATAAAAAGAAATTACTAACAGAATGAAAAGACAACCCACAAATTGGGAAAAGATCTTAGCTAATAAGCACTCAGGCAATGGTCTGCTCTCTAGAATTTATAAAGAACTAAAATACATTAGGGCCCCTAAATTTAAAGACCCAGTCCAGAAATGGGCATCCAAGATGAACACACACTTCTCAGAGGATGAAATTAAAGAAGCAAACAAATATATGAAAAAATGCTCCACATCACTAGCCATCTGCGAAATGCAAATTAAAACAACAGTGAGATACCATCTCACCCCAGAAAGAACAGCTATCATAAAGAAATCACCCAACAACAAATGTTGGAGAGGATGTGGGGAAAAGGGAACTCTTCTCCACTGCTGGTGGGAATGTAGACTGGTGCAACCATTATGGAAATCAGTGTGGAGACTCCTTAGAGAAGTTGGACTGGAAATACCATTTAAACCAGCTATTCCTCTACTGGGAATTTTTCCAGAGGATCTGAAAACATCATATCATAGGGATATATGTGTTCCTATGTTTATAGCAGCACAATTTGTGATACACAAAATTTCCAAATCTTAGAAACAACCAAGATGCCTGTCACATGAGGAATGGGTGAAAAAGATGTGTTATTTTTATACAATGGATTATTACTCAGCTATAAAGAATGATAAACTCGAAGCCTTTATATTGAAGTGGATGCCACTTGAAGATACACTCATAAGTGAAATAAACCAGACCCACATGTGTAAACATCATATAGTTTCCCTAGTATAAAAACTCACAAGAAGAAATAAAAATAGAAAGGTATAACACAATTAAAAGGAAAGCAAGAACTTGAGGATTGGACAACAGGGAGAACGCAAGGAGAAAAGCTGGGAAACATGACAGGGGCAAAGCCATACATTTATATGCACAAGATGGGCAAGGTAATGATCCTGAGAAACAACAGATTTCTGAATCTAGCAGTTTATTGGTAGGATTCTCACCCTGACTATACATGCTGATACCTGTGAACCAAGCTACTGCACTGAAGATAGCAATGTGTAATAGAAGGGTCACGCTTGGAATGCCTGTCAGTTTGGCCTTCTAAATATGTATTTCTTGTCATGACATACCTATTATTACCATACTATCTCTCAAGAAAAAACAAAACAAAACAAAAAATGAAGAAAGTAGCTTCTTATTCTTTCTCAGCAAAGTTTCTGAGATCTGCACTCCGGCTATTGCCATGAAGTCTAATGTAGTTCTTTTCCAGTAGTTGTTGGTACAATTGTGAACCATGGATAACAGTATGCCTTAGACCAGGGGAAGTAAGAGCCTGAAATCTGTAGAAGTACGGGCTTTAGAAAGCTGTGAAGTCTTAGCAAGAGAGAAGTCAGCAGTCAGAATGCAAGAGTACTAGCATGAGAGAAAATAGAAGCTCAGTGGCCAGGAACAAATTAAGAAGTCCAATGCCATAAGTTGGAAGGTCAAAGAAAGCAGAATTCAGAAACCTTTTGGGTATACAGAATTACACTCATGAGACAATGGGTCAAGGATTGCCACTCTGGCTTTGTCAAATGCCTTTTCATGGTTTCTTCTTGGAAGAAATCATTTTCATGGTTTATCTACCCTAAGACATAAAATTGAAGGCTGACAATAAAAAAGAGATTATAGTGCAATGTTAAATGGTTCTATTGGATAAGAATTTTTCTCACGATCTCAATTGCCCAATATAGACCACTCTTTTCCGTTATTTGTTAATTTTTAAATACCTTAAAATAGATTATTGCATGGTTTCCAACTTCTCAGGCCATCTGGATACTTTGGATATAAGAAATATTGAATCTTAAAGCTCATCATCCATAGTAACATATAAAGTTCTGAAAAATGTCTACGCCCCGTCTAGAGCTTTTCCTGGCAATGAGTAGCATAAGAACAGCCCTTCCTCTCTAAAAGAGAAAGCTGAGACAGGAACAAGGGTAAGATTTGACTTGAAGGCAACAAGTAAGTGCTGATAGATAGCTAAAGTTTCAGTAGCATAAATACACAAAAAATTAAAGTGGACAGCAATACATACAACTTTCTATTCAAATATTTGTACTTGACAAGATATCAAGTATACATTCACAAAAGGATTGAGTGAGAAAAATTGTGGTGGTTCCTAACCCTCTTCACATTGAGAAAGCCAAAGTTTGGGCAGAAACCAAGAATTCTTGAGAGGGACCCAGGCAGTTCAGACAGATGGTCATTTGTATCACTTCCTTCAGGAATGACATGTGAAAACACGAAGAACACTAGATTGGGATCTGGGTTTTTGTTCCACTTTTATAGTTTTGAGCAAGTCTCTAAACTCTGCGAGCTCTCAATGTCCACCGCCATAGAACATGAGACTTTATGATCTCTGCTCAGTGGGAATGACATCATTATCCTGTGGGCTGCTGGCTATCATTACAGAGGGCAGAGGGGTGGCACAGAAGGTAGAAAAGCCAGCTTGCCCCAGGGAGAAGTTGGAGCAGCTCCATGAACTTTTAAGGTGGGCTTTAAACAGTACGTTTGAATTCTTCAGGCAAAGAGGGATGATGAGTGGATATTTGTTGGAGAGGGCAAAGAAATTAGCAATTTTCAAGGTTCAGAAGAATCATTCTTTCTATCTATCTATCAACCTAATAAGGAAGCTGGGGAGATAGCTCAAGGGAGCCGGGGAGATGGCTCAGTGGAATAAGTGCTTCCCTGGCAAGCGCAAGGGCCTGAGTTCAATCCCCGGTTCCACCCAAAAAAAAAAAAAAAGAAAAGAAAAAAAAAGAAAGCTCAACATAATATACATTTAGTGAGAATTTACTGCTACAACTATTAGCTGTTGTGTTATATCATTAGTTGTTTTTAATTAATACTATTTGAGACACTAACATGGAATACTAAACTCAGTAGGCATTATCTGCACCATTATAGTCTACAGTCTAGTGGAAGAGAGAGGACAGAGGAAATAAGACGGCATCATTATCAGGAAATAATAACAGGATATAATAAAATATGACTCTCAGTAATGATAAGTGTTACAAGAAAAGTCAAGCAGGATAAAAGAGTAGACACTGAGAAAAATTGACTTATATTTTAGATTGGGTCATTATGTGCCTCTATAAGAAGGTAACATTTGAAAAATCTAGGATCCAGGAAGAATCTCAGGCAGAGGAACATCAGACTGTGTAAAGACACTGCGTTGTATATAGCAGGAATGTGCAGAGCTGGGGGAAATTTAGTGGAAGCGAAGTCAAAAAGTCGGGTGCCACATCTACAGGGTCTTGTAAACATAAAGAGTACCAATTATATCTGCAAATGTAGAGACAGCCAACTGAGAGTTTTGGCAGGTGAATTATATAAGATTGTTAGTGGATCATTCACAAAGTGGGTGTGTATTGGAAGGCTGGGGATAGACAGTGGGGTGGACAAGAACAGAGATAATATAATGACATTGTGATAGTGTAGGTCAGAAATGATGGTGCCTTTCATTACAATGGGAGTTGTGCAGATAGTAAGAAATGAAAGAATTATATGAAATATTGTTTTGTATGGAGTCAACTGAGATGTAGAGAGTGAGGAGTAGAGAGGGAAAGAAAAGAACATGACCTCATGATTTGGGCTGCAAAAAACAACAGTGCTTTAGAGCAGAACGTGCTTTAGGGAGAGAAGGGAAAGTGCTGTTCAGGATATGTTGAGCTTGAGGTGTGTAACAGTTGGACGTGCTTTATAGGCTTATATAAAGGCAGACATGCTCCTTGGACAGTAATCTGTGATATGTAGGAGCCAGACAAGTCTAGGTATGTGTCCAGGCCAGTTGGGTTAAGGAGAGACTGTATGGCACACATGAAGGTAGATTTCATCTTGTAGGTAAGGAGAAGCCTAAAGACCCCATGTGGGATCTGGTGTTGTCTTCTCAGGAGCAGAACAGTCACTTTGCCTACAGCTGAGATGGCTTGATGGCTACAGGATCTGAAGAAAAAACTATCCTGATTAGTTAAACAGACTGTAGATGCACCAACAGGAAAGCAGTTTAACAGTAGGAAGGCAAAAAGGTTATGGAAATTTGGGCTTGATGTGTCTTTAAAAACTAGAAATTCTAAACAGCATGCTCAAGCCAAAAGCCTGAGCTTGCGATGTCGGTTTGGGAATAAACATATGGACAAAAGCAGGAGTAGGTGGGACTGCTGTGCATGTATATTCAGAGTTAGGTGAGCTAAGTACAAAGCAGAGGTTCTTCAAACAACCAATCTTAAGGGCTGACGGCAGATAGAAAACTTTTGAAGGAGAATCAACAGGGTAAGATTGCTATAAGTTGACTGTCAGCTTTTGTGCTCTGCAACTAACTCTAACTTCAAGCAACATTAACAAAACAGGCATTAGAAACCCAGATGACAAGCATCTCAGTGGGCAGCCCTGTGAGACAGAGCACGGAATTGTGTAAGAGGATAGCAGCTTAGCCTGCGTTCATCAGAAAACCGGAGCCTGACACAAAGCTCATTTGCCTTTCCTTCATCAGAGGGTGCAGAGAAGAGAGGGATAGAATAGTGAAAAGTGTAGCTTGGTATGCATTGTATATTTGGTCTCCATGATCTGTGACCACCTGCACAGACCTTGACTGAGGACAGTCCACCCCATCTTCGTTTATATTTCCACGACCATCTAATCTCTATGCCCATCTCCTCCACGTCATCTCCATCACCATCTCCTTTTCATCTCCTTCTCATCTCCAATGTGCTAGGGCTTTGTCCTAGGGTATATTAACCCTTTCACTTGCAGGGTGCAGAAGTGTGAAACTTGGGCAGGGGTCCCTATATCAACAGGGAAGTCGTAGGGTAGAAGGTGAGAGGTACAGGACAGGAAAAAGGAAAGTAAGATCAGGCTGGGCAATGGGTCTGAAACTGCAGAAAAGCGTGGTGCTCTAAAAGGTGGCTGAAAGAATGAACAGGTGAGGGTGAGATTCAAAGTAGTATTTAAGAGGTTCCTGATTTAGCAAATGAACACAAAAGGGATGAAGGATTCTGAGGTTTTCTATTTATTCATTTACACATATTTATTTAGCACTTGATATTCCTGACCTGTTCTTGGCTCTTGTCATACATATTTCTGTGGCCATCTTGTAAGGATGATGACATTGTTACCTGAAAGAAAGTTTGCTAAAGAATCTGATGCTGACAGAGTCGAGTAACTTGCCTAATGCTGTACCCTCGAAAGGAGCAGATCTGGCATCTGAGATCAGCTCTGTCTAATTCCCAAGCCCCTTCTCATTCCCTCCACTGGTGACTCATACTTCCCTGTAATCTGTATCAGAATGTGCTGCAAGGAACTCATAGACTAACATTTTTTCCAGAATTTTACTACTCTTATTATATTAAGTAATATTGCATTATATATATATATATATATATATATATATATATATTCAACATGCAATTCAGATATACACAATGAGCACATTTATTATAGAGAATTTGTTTGTGTACATGAGATATATTGATTTCTCTATTGCTTTCCCCCCATTCTCATCCTCTCTTTTCAATCCCCTTCCCATCACCACTCACAAAGCTTGGATTTCATTGTCTCCTTCTTGTCTCCTTTTTTCTTTCCCTTCCTTCTTCTCCCCATCCCCATCCCTATGTCACTTCCTTTTGAACAGTTTCTGCCCATTTCAGAATATGTGTGCTATATTTATATTTCTATTTGCATTTTGTTTTTCACACCACAGAAATAATGCAATATTTGCACATGCATCCTATTTATTTCATTTATGAGTGTAGTCTCAAGGCCCATTCACTTATCTGTAAAAGTCTCAACTTTACCTTTCTTTATGGCTGAGTAGTACTCCATTAGATTAAAAAACAACCCTACATTTCTTTTATTTACTTAGTTGATGGGCATTTGGGCTGCTACCAAGATTTAGCTACTATAAACTGTGCCACTACAAACATGGGTGTACAGATATTGCTTTGCTAATGATGCCTTTAACTCTTCTAAAAAGATATCTAGAAGATGAAGAGGGGTCTAATGGAAAGCCTAAGTCTAATTTTTTGAGGAATCTTCACACTGATATCCACAGTGGTTGCACCAGATTATACTCCAACCAATAGTGGGCAAGGGCTCCTTTTTCACTTCAGCCATGCCAGCATTTGTTATTGGTTGTTTTCTTGAAAATAGCCACATTCTTCCTGGAGTGAGATGGAATCTCAACATTGTTTTAATTTCTTGAATGACAAATGCTGTTGAACAATTTTTCAACATGTATTTGTTTATTTATGTAAATGTATTTATTTCCCATTTATACTTCTTGGAAATGTCTATTCATCTCAGATGCCCAGTTTTGGATTGGATCTTTGAATTTGGAGGATCAGATTTTTTCAGTTCTTTATATGTCCTTTCTCTGAAAAACAGTTAAAATAAATTTTTTTCCACTCTGTGGGCTCTTTTCACTTTGTTTGGTGATTTCTTTGCTGCACAAAAAGCTTTTTAAATTTATTTATTTATTTATTTGTATTTATTTGGTACAGGGTCTCACTGCACAGCTCAGACTCATACCAATCCTCCTCTCTCAGCCTCCTCAGTGCTGGGATTATAAGCATGTGTCACCACACCCAGTTTTGATGGTCAGCTTGGTGCAGGGCTGGAATGAAATGCGGTACCAGGGATCAAACCTAGGTCCTTATGCTTACCAGGCAGGCAACAAAAACTTTTTAATAAGATGAGATACCACATGTTGATTCTTTGTGATAGTTCCTATGCAACTAGGGTTTTGTTCATTAAGTCTTTGCCTACACTTATGTCTTCCAGAGTTGTATCTCTTTTATCTTCCAAAAGATTTAGTGTTTCTCTTTCAATATTTAGATCTTTGATACATTTGACTTCAATTTAGTGAATGGTGATAGACATAGATCTAGTTTTAAACTTTGGCCCATGCAGAGCCAGTTTTCCCATCATCATTTATTAAGGAGGCTATCATTCCAGGAAGTGTGTTTGTACCCTTTACCAAATATCAAGTGGCTGAGTGTGTTTGTAATTGTTTCTGCATCTTCTAGTCTGTTCCATTGATCCTCAGATCTGTTTTGCTGCCAGTATAATGCTGTTTATATCACAGTAGCTCTGAGGTATAATTTCAAGTCAGGAATTTTGATGCCTCCTGACTTACCTTTCTTGCCCCAAACTGCTTTTGACCAGCATCATTTTTTAAAAAAAGGTATCCAGGTAAGTTGTAATGCGTACTTAGGCTTGGGAATAACCACTCTAAACAAAAATATAACAGACCTGAGAATTACCCAGTGATTTAAAATATAAGTGGACATTCATTTATGCCTGCTTACTTCACTAGTTTAGAGACTTCCTTAGATGCTAGAACTGACAGGGAAATGATTCCATGTAATTTAGAAATTTAAGCAGCAGTCAGTGTGCGGGCAGCATGCTCATTAACCCCCTGACAGTAGACACTCACCTGAGATCACATCATTACATTTGCTAACACTGTCTTTCCCTGTTCTTTTATTGCTATGTGATCTCTTGAACTGATTTGCTCCAAATTCAAATGAAAATACATGTCTCTGGGTTCTCTCTGGTAAAATATGAATCTTTTAAAAAAAAATCAAACCTCAACTAGAGAAATCTGGTTTGGATCAAAGTAACTAAATCATTAATCTGGATCTTTCTCCAAACCTGGAACCAGTCCAAATTCTAGCCATGATATATATGTAAGAGGTCAGATATTTAGAAGAATATTAATTGCTCATTCTTGTTGATGTGTTTGTGCTGACAAGAGGAGACAGAGACCCATGACAGAATACCAAAAAGGCTGGGTTTGGGTATTTTTAGCCTGATTAAAATAAGAAATGATTTAAAACTATTTCAAACAGTTCTTCCCACAGAATCCTCCAGAATGTCCAGCCCTATGTCTAGACTCAAGTAAGTTGGCTGAGGGCATGGATACCGGGGAATTCTTCCTGTTTGGATTGAGGCTCCAGCATGCAGAAGTCACACTCAGGGTGTCCAAACAATATTTTATTGTTCTAGAAAACCAGACCACAGTTGAGATTTGTCCTTTAGCATCTCGAACAGGGAACTAGCAGTTCTCATGAACCACTTGAAGACTTTAGAAACTATACTGCAGAGCTGTGGGACAACCCAGTGGCATAGCACTTGCCCAGCACAGATGAGGCCCTGGACTCTATCTCCAGCATTTCACACATAAGGAAACCACACCACAGTTTACAAAGTGCTTATTTACCTGCTCAGGAAACTCAGAGAGACAGCAATCTTGGCTGGCTCAGAGTCACAGCAACAAGCTTGCATCTCCAAGAGAGCATGTTCCTCTTTTCCAGTGCCCACTTCTTTGCCCAAGAACTGGCTATTCTGGCTTCTAGAGCCAGGGGAGGAGGAGGAGTGAGGATGGACAGGTGCTCAGTTAGCTAAGAGTTTTGCCTCTTTAAATACAAATCTATACCTTCTCCCTGAATTCTTGGGAAAGCTGGGCTAATCAGAAGTTTCAGGACGGATAAGACAGAAAACCAATCACCCTCATGAGCCTTTGTGTTTTTTGAGATAACTGGGATAACCAAGCTTATTTTCCTCTACTCAGAGGTGAAAGGACTCCATAAGCAAAGTGGTTGCCTTTCATAGGTGATGAATCCAGTCATTCTTCAGATTCTGGGAAGCTCTTAGTATCAAACCCACAAATCTGTCCTCCAGTGAAGTTCTTCATCTCAGGTGGAGTCTGAGTTTTATGTCAGTCATTTGGCTAATTCAGTACCTTATATGTAAGAGGGAATCCAGATAACTTGAATACACACATACACCACACATGCTTGACCAAGGTTTCTCACGTGCCAGGAGACAGTAAACAATGTGGTAATACTGCATAGACCGAA
>NW_004524720.1:3148467-3164164 GCF_000260255.1 Octodon degus | reverse complement strand
AATGACATTATTAGCCTATAACAGAGGCCTTGAGTTTAACATCACTATCTGTCTGAATATCAAGTGCATTCAACACAATATGGAACAGGTATTTTTTGACACTAATTGATATTCTGAACTTTAAATCCCTATAGAATGTGAAAAAACAATTACACCTTTTTACACAGAATATTAGAAATCTAACTATATTCAACATTGTAGCAGGACAATTCTATGACTTTTTTTTCTTGTTTCTTGTTTTCTTTAATTACCTTTTTAAAAAAACAAACATTTACTTGAGAGAAAGAAAGAGAGAGTATGGCATTAATTGATATATGACATTAGAAGCAGTACACATTAGAAGACAAGAATGATAGGTATTCCAGGCATGGTTTTAGTATTACACACTGCTGTCCTCAGTGCAGTTGCTTAGTTCACAAATATCAGCATATATAATTAGTCAGGGTGAGAAGTCTACCAACTAACTGCTAGTTTCAAAAACCTATTGGAGATTCTCAGGACCACTGTCTTAAGCATCTTGTGTACCTAAATGTACGCTTTTGGCCTTCTTATGTTTCCTAACTTTTCTCCTTGCTCTGTATTTGTTGTTTAATCATCAAGTTCTTGCTTTCCATTTAAATGTGTTATACCTTTCAATTTTTATTTCTTCTTTTGAGTTCTTACACTAGAGAGACTATACACTATTTACACATGTGGGTCTGGTTTATTTCATTTATGAGTATATCTTCAAGTTTCATCAACTTATATATGAAGGCTTTGAGTTGATTATTCTTTATAGTTGAGTAATACTCTTTTTTTCAAGTGGGCAAGATTTATTTTTGTAAATTTTTTATTAATTTTATTGAGAAACAAATAAAAATAAGACAGTTTCAAAACTGGTAGGACAGTTTCAATAATTAATACATTTAATATTATTGTCTTTGTAGTAGTTATTTATAGTACAAGATGTAGACATGATATCTTATCTAAACACTATTAGTACATATTTTTCTTCTCAATGAATTAAGAACAAGTATCTGCATATCTATCCTAACTATTTTATATATACACATACAAAATGGTCCTTCATTTGTATCCCCTTTTTTGTTTAGTATTGTCAGAGATTGGTTATTCCATTGCCATTTAAATATTGTAGGTGCATGAATTCAGCAAAATGATCCAATATAGTCCAGTAGTGCCTAATAGTATTGCGTTATCCATAGGACTGGCAATGTCAGAAGTTGTTGACTTGAGCCCTTTACAGCTCAGCATATTAACTGACTTTACTTTTCATACCTCGTTATTATACTTTGCTGCTGGATGGTTAAGACCAAGGTAAAGCAACAGCTATATAACAGAAATGTAACTTTTGTATCTGACAAGGTCAGTCAAATCCCTCAGGATTTATCCTGAAACACTATGCCACAGTTTGTAGATCCTTTGTCAGTATCAGCCACGTGGATGAGTCACAGCCATTGCTTGACCAATTCAGTCATTGTGAAAGCCTGAGAGAAAGTTTTCTCTCTGTGTGACTCTCCTTAGGCACACTTTACATCATCGATCACTTTCCTCTGTGGCCCCATAATCTCCTTGATCAGAAAATTTGGGACATCATTGAGTTACAGGATGTTACAGTACAGGTTCTCTTATGTTCTGAGTCCTCACTGACCTTGAAATGCTAGGACCAAAATGTTGTCTGTCCTTGTAGCACTTCATTTTCTCTAGTTTTTGTCTGAAAATTTAAGTTGTTAAACCTCCTAAAGAGATGCTTAATGATATTATTACCCTACAACATAGGCAGTTGACCTCACTATCTTTCTGAGTATCAAACATCTTAGACACTGAGTAATACTCCATTGTATAAAAACACCACATCTTTTTCGTTCATTCCTCAGGTGACAGGCATTTTGGTTATTTCAATTTTTGGCTATCACAAATTGTGCTGCTATAAACATAGGTGCACACATATCACTATCATATGATGTTTTCATTTCCTCTGGGAAAATTCCAAAAGGGGAATAGCTGGATTGAATGGGGTTTCCAGTCATAGTTTTTAAAAGGAGTCTTCTCATTGATTTCCATAATGGTTGCACCAGCCTACATTCCCACAAGCAGTGGGGAAGGGTTTCTTTTTCCCCACAGCCTCTCCAATATTTCTTATTGGTTGATTTCTTTATGATATCCATTCTTTGCAGGGTGAGATGGTATCTCAGTGTTATTTTAATTTTCATTTCATGGATGGCTGGTGATGTGTAGCATTTCTTTCATGTATTTATTAGCTTCTGGAATTTCTTCCTTTGAGAAGTGTGTGTTCATCTTGGATGCCCATTTCTGGATTGGGTCTTTAAATTTAGGGGACCTAATGTTTTTTAAATTATTTATAAATTCTAGAGAGAAGATTTTTGTCTGAGTGCTTATTAATTAAGATTTTTTTCCCAATTTGTGGGTTGTCTTTTCCCTCTGTTTGTAATTTCTTTTGATGTGTGAAGACTTCTCAGTAAGAGGAGGTCCCAGTTAATTCTTTCAAGTATTACATGTGCAGTATGACTTTTGTTCATGAACTCTTGGCCTGCTCCTATTATCTTCAAGAGTTCCTCCTACTTTCTCTTCCAATAGATTTAATGTTTCTGTTTTAATGTTTAGATCTTTAATCCATTTTGATGTTAGTTTAGTGCATGATGATACACCTGGGTCAAGTTTTAGTTTTTGGTATGGAGAGAGCCAGTTTTTCCAGCACCATTTGTTAAAGAGGCTATCTTTGTTCCAGGAAGTATGTTTGGTCCCTTTGTTGAAAATGAGGTGGCTGAATGTATTTGTAGTTGCTGCTGCATCTTCTAATCTATTCCATTGCTATTCAGATCTATTTTGCCTTTTTTTTTTTCAAATACCAAGCTGATTTTATCATAGTAGCTTTGTAGTATAATTTCGATTCAGGAATTATAATGCCTCCTGACTTGTCTTTGTTGCCCAGGATTGCCTTTGCTATTCTAGGTCTTTTCTGATTCCAAATAAACTTTAGGAATGATTTCCCTAGGTCTGTGAGGTGTGTTGCTGGTGTTTTGATAGGGATTGCATTAAATTTGTATAACAATTTTGAGAGTATGGCCATCTTCATGATGTTGGTTCTTCCTATCCAGGAACAGGAAAGATCTTTCTATTTTCTGAAATCCTTTAAGATCGCTTTTTTCAGAGTACTGTAATTTTCGTTGAACAGATCTTTGACTTCTTTAGTTAGATTAATTCCTAAATATTTCATTTTCTGCAATGCTATTGTAAAAGGTATTGTTTCTCTAATTTCCCTGTCTGTGTGTTTGTTATATGTGTAGAGGAATGCTATATATGTTTAGGTATTGACTTTGCATCTTGCTATGCTACTGAATTCGTGTATTAATTCTAGTAGCTTTTTGGTGGAGTTTTCTGGTTCTTCCAAGTAGAGTATCATGTCATCTGCAAATAGTGATAGTTTAACTTCTTCTTTACTTATTCTTATTCCTTTTATTTCTCTCTCTCGTCTAATGATTCCAGAACTATATTGAATAGGAGTGGTAATAGAGGACATCTTTGTCTTATGCCAGATCTGAGAGTAAATGATTTTAGCTTTCCCCCATTTAGAATTATATTAACCATTGGATTGTCACAGATGGATTTTATCAGATTGAGATAGAGGCCATCTATTCTAATTTTCTGTAGGACTTTGCCAATGAATGAGTGTTGGACTTTGTCAAAGCCTTTTCTGCATCAATTGAAATGATCATGTAGTTTTTAGATTTGGCTCTATTGATATAGCGTATTACATTTATAGATTTGTGTATGGTAAACCATCCTTGCATCCCTGGGATGAATCCTACCTCATCATGGTGCATTATATTCTTGATGATTTGCTGTATTCTATTTGCTAGGATTTTATTTTATTTTATTTTTTTCTCCATAATTTTATTGATAAACAAATAACAATGAGACAGTTCCAAATCAAATCGGTAGGACAGTTTCAATAATTAACACATTGCATACATTCCTCCCAGTGGTTAATTGCTGTACAAGATGCGGACATGATATCCTATCTACAAACACCATTAGAACAAATCATTCTATTCATTAAGACAATGTAACTATATATCTATCCTAACCACTTTGAATACACAGATACAAAATGGACATTCATTAAGATTTTATTGAGTATTTTTACATCTATGTTCATCAGGGAGATTGGCCTATAGTTCTCTTTTTTATTTGCATCTTTCTTTGATTTTGGTAACAGTATAATACTTGTCTCCAGAATGATTTTGGGAGGATTATTTCCTTTTCAATCTCATTGAAGAATTTGAAGAGTATTGGGATTATATCTTCTGTAAATTTCTTGTGGAATTCAGTTGTTAATCCATCAAGGCCTGGACTTTTCTTTGTTGTTAGATTTTTTTTAAAATCATTTTGTATTTCATTGGCTGTTATTGTGTTATTAAGAGTTCTTATATCTTCTTGATTCAGTTTTGATAATTTGTACTTTTCTAGGAATCTGTTCATTTCTTCTGTGTCTTCTATTCTGTGAGAGTGAAGATTCTCCAAATAGCTATTGCTGATATTCTGTATTTCCACTGGGTCTGTGGTAATTTCTCCCTTTTCACTCCTTATTGCTTGAATTTGAGTTTTTTCTTTCCTCTTTTGATGAGGTTAGCTAGGGGCTTATCAATTTTATTTAATCTTTCAAAGAACCACTTTTTGATTCATTAATTCTTTGTATTGTTTTCTTCATCTCAATTGCATTAATTTCTGTTCTAATCTTTACAATTTCCTCCCATCTTTGGGCTTTGGGTTTGGTTTTCTCTTCCTTTTCTAGGCATGTGAAATGCAGAATTAAGGTATTTATTTGTTCTTGTTCTGTTTTCTGAATATGCAATGCAGAATTAAAGTATTTATTTGTTCCTGTTCTGTTTTCTGAATGTGTGAGTTCAGAGCTATGAATTTCCCTCCAAGAACTGCTTTCATCCCATAAGTTCTGATAAGTTGTGGTTGAATTTTCATTGAATTGTAGATATTAATTTCTTGTTAGGTTTCATCTGTTACACATTGGTTGCTGTGGAGGGTGTTGTTTAATTTCCATGTATTTATGGTGTTTTGTGGTTTCTTTTGGCATTTATTTCATTGCATTGAACTGTGGTCAGATAATATGCATTGGATAATTTCTGTTTTCTTGCATATACTGAAGCATAATCTATGGACTAGTATGTGGTCTCTTTTACAAAATCTCCCATGTGCAGCTGAAGAAAATGTGTATTCAGCTGTGGTTGGTTGGAGCACTCTGTATATGTTCACTAAGTTCATTTGTTCAAAGTTCTGCTACTTCTTTGCTAATTTTTTGTCTGGTTGACCTATCTTTTAGGGATAAGGGTGTGTTAAGGTCTCCTGTTAAGATTGTTGTATTGGATATCAGATTTTTCACTTGATCTTAGCCAAAAGGCCGAGAAGCGATGGATATCAGATTTTTCATGTCCATTAAGATTTAGCTTATACAGTTGGGTGCTCCCATGTTTGTTGTATACATTTTTATGAGTGTTACCTCTTCCTCTTGAATTTTCCCCTAACCAGTTAGATAGTGGCCTTCTTTATTTCACTTGATCATTCTTGGTTTGAAGTTGTGACTGTCTGAGAAGAGGATTGCTACCCTTGCTTTTTTCTGAGGTGCTGGGATTTGTAGTATTGTTTCCCATCCTTTGACTTTCAGCCTATGAATTTCTTTATGAGTTAAGTGTGTTTCTTGTATATAGCATATTGTTAGATTGTGGTTCCTAATCTGCTGTGCCAGTCTGTTTCTTTTAATTGGTGAATTGAGTCCATTTCTATTGATGGTTATGATTTAGATGTATTTACATATGATCAACATGTTATTTACCTGCTGTTGTTTACTCCTTTTTCTCCCATGTTTAATTGTTTTCCCTATTTAGTAGGTTCCTTCTGTTCTCATTCGTGGAGTTCCAATCATTTTGGTCCTCTCTAGAACATCTTTCAGTGGTCTCTGTAAGGTTGGCTTTGTCATCATGAAATTCTTTAGTTGTTCTTTGTCATGGAAGTATTTCACTTCTCCATCAAACATGAAAGAGAGTTTTTCAGGGTATAGTAGTCTGGGCTGGAATTTTTTTCATAGAGGACTTGAAGTACTCTGCTCCATGCTCTTCTTGCCTTCATGGTTTGTGAAGAAAAGTCTGCTGTTATTCTGATGGGTTGTCCTTTAAATGTGATCTGTTTCTTTTCTCTAGCAGCTTTCAGTATATTGTTCTTGTGATGGATTTCTGGGATGTTGACTATTATATGTCTTGGTGTATTTTTAAATGGGTTGAAGTTATTTGGAGTTCTCTATGCTATGGTTACCTGAATGTCAGATTGTTTCCTCATATTTTGGAAGTTTTCTCCTATTACTTCTGCCCAAATTCTTTTTATATCATTTGTATTGAGTCCTTCTTTCTCATTGATGCCTATTAGTCTCACATTGTTCATCTTTGCATTGTCTTGTGGGTGATGAATTATCTTTTCCTGCATCCTCGTTTTTAAGAGAACTTTTCTTACTTTTTCACCAGCTGCAATGAAGTCTTCAAGATCTGAAACTCTATCTTCACTTTCACTCACATGGTTTTGCAAGCTTATTATTGAAATTTTAAGTTCCTCTATATCTCTTTGACTCTGCTTCATACAATCTATTTCTTTTCCATATTATTCATTCAAAGAATCTGTCAGTTTTCTAATCTCCTCTTTTTTTTTATCAGTGTCTTCTTGAGAAGCAGTTATTCACTCTTTCATTATAGTTATCATTTATTTTTTACTTCAGAGATTATTTCTGATCTGATTTCCTCTAGACTTTTCTGCAGTTGTTTCTTTACTTCAGATGCTATTAATTCAGAATTTTCAATTGTGTGATTCCCAATTTCTTCTATATTAGAGTCTCCTGTATTTGTTCTGGGTGGGCTCAGGGCTGAGACTGCATTTTGCTCCTTTTATTTCTCATTTTGTATAGCACTGTTCTCTGACCTTTAGTGTAGAGCTTTGGTGCAGTTATAACCTTAGCACCTACTGAAAACTCTTTTCCAACAGAGATTATATGGTTAAGGCAGTTATAGTTTTGTATTTACAGAACTATAATTAAGAACACTAATAATGAGTAGTGATATTTAGCAGTTGACAGACTTTTGTGACTAATGGGTTTGTATTTTATTTTATTTTATTTTATTTTTTTTGCTGAACCAGGGATTGAACTCAGGCCCTTGCGCTTGCCAGGGAAGCACTTATTCCACTGAGCCATCTCCCTGGCCCTGGTTTGTATCTTAGACAGTAAGAGCAAACATTATGTCTGTGTAGCTAAGCAGATAATAAATCGGGAATTTGTGTTTCAGTTAGTTCTCCCAAGTTCTGTCAGATCACTTCCCCTTGATGTACCTGGGGTCTTCCAGGCAGACTCGTTCACCTGGTTACCTGTTGCTCCCTCTGTAGATCAGGAGAGAAAGAGAGAGGATACTCTCATAGATCTTGGTCTAGCGAAGTGTCTCAGCTTCCTGGGTGTGGATCTACTAAGTTTAAATTCTTCCTAGTGTTCCTGGCTTGGGTCTGGCAGCTGGGCTCAGCTTCTTCCTGCTTCAGCCCATGGAAGTGAACCTGCTTTGCCCCTCTAGAAAGATATTCTGCCTGAATTAGCTTGGTGATTCTGGCCCTAGGATCTCTGAAGGGACTTCTGCCACAGAGTTTCACACCAGGCCTGTCCGATGGAGGAGTTTTCCATGAGTGTGTGGATGGTCTCACACACACAGGCCTGGCCTGGGATGGGGCTGGAGGGGATCCAGTGGACTTGATGGAGTGGATGTCCTCATACACATGCTGGGCCTGGGCTGGGTCTTGAGGGGTCTGCTGGGCATGGTGTAGTGGAAGGTCTCTCTCACACACCCTTTATTTGCTTTAATAGTGATACAATAATGATCCCAAGGGATTGAACTCAATGGCTTTTTCTCCTTTCCAATGGATACCATTTTCTGAAAACTTATATGTCAATCTCCCCCTTTCAATTTACTCTTTTCTATTTATTTCATGTAAGTCAGTCTATTACATCCTCTGGGGACTGGAAAAATCTGGCCAAAGATTGTAGTTCGGGTGTTTAAAATATCACTTGTGGATATACTTGGGATAATCAGGTATTCTATTGGCTATGCTGAGGGTGGAACAATTAAGCCTACTTTAATTGCTTCAGTAATGAGACTCCAGTCTTGAATTCCAGCTTCACTGTTCTATATCTATCTACAAATTAGCTAATCTCTGCAAATCTTAGTCTATTTTAAAAAATAATGATGAAATAAGAACTGCTGTGAGGATTAGGCAACATCAACTTTACCAAGTGGCTAGAATTCTATGTGCTACATAAGACAATTCAGTTTATTAACTATTAGCCCATATTATATTATATGGGTTTATTCTTGACAGGAATCTGCAAAACTCAGTAGCATTTCGAGGGCTGAATTAGACTTTAAAAGGAAACTTCTCAGTTCTCACTGTGACAGTCAGGGTTGTTTTTCAGAGGCTTTGTGAAGGTCTTCCAGTTTTCCTAACACAGACTAGATCATTTTCATTCTGCCTTTACCATGAAAGCATGAGGATAACAACTGGGGTTTTTTACTGTCTTGGAATCTGCATGGGTGATGACAAGAATTTTGAGTTAGGATGAGGTAGCCAGGATGGGCACTCCACAGACCACAGCTGTAGTTTGAGTGTTGGGCCTCAGTGACATTCACAGGGTCTGCTAGGTGCAGTGGCTTAGGGTGGTGACTTGTGGGCCACATCAATCATGTCCTCCTGCCTCCATCCCAAGATTTCCCAGGGCATTGTGGAAGCAGGAACTCCCCGCTTCACAGTAAATGGATGTAAGTGGGCTGAATTGATTTTTCCCCACTTATGGGTTGAGTGAAGAGGCAAGAATGGGTTGGTAGAAAGAATAAGCTTTAGGCTATCAAATGAGATAAGAAATCTAGAAACATCTATCATTCAACGATGACACTTTAGTTAGAGTCACCTCTATAAAAAGAAAAAATGACAGAGAAAGAGAAAGAGAGAGAGAGAGAGAGAGAGAGAGAGAGAGAGAGAGAGAGAGAGACAGACAGAGAAGCAATTTTTTTTTTCAGTACTGGGGATTGAATTCAGGGCCTTGTGCTTGCCAGGCAGGTGCTTATTCTACTGAGCTATCTCCCTGCCCCACCCCTTTTTTATTAATCTTATTGAGATACAAATAGCAATGAGAGTTTCAAAACTGACTAGTAGGACAGTTTCAATAATTAATACATTGAGAATCAAAAATTGAAGAAGGCCAAAAGGCAATTCTTATTAAAGACAAATAGGCTAAGACATGTTGCATTTGAAACATTTGGTCCTTTTTTGGCAAGAGACACTCTCATCTTGCTGTTGTCTCCTCCTCCTTCTCAGTTCTCATTTATTATAAAGAAAGATTGTCCCCAGACCAGACTCTGTTTGGCTAGTATACTCCCCCTGAAACATGTTTATCCTTTCCACTTCTTCTATTCTCTTTAGTTTTTAAACCACAGGTATGTAATAGAAATTTTTTTCCTGAAAGAACTGATTTATTTTGCTGACATCATCAGAACACTTCAACATGAATTTGATTTCATGTGCAAGATGATTAAAAATACATACTTCTTATCCTTAAAAGCAGAAAGTCATGTTTTTCTTTTAGTAAAAGAACTCACCCCTAAAACACTTGGGCTCTGCTAGAGATTTCCAGCATGATTTTGGCGATCATCTAAAATGATTTGTTCTTTCTTTTCACCATAATACTCCTGTGGTAAATGCACTAAAATCAGAAACGAAGGACAGAAGAAAAGCCCTGCAATTATAGCTCATATTCTAAGTGTCTTTATGTATCACAAAACATCTGAACTAAGGTTTTTGCCCCCTCTTAAGAAAGAAAGTCCAGCGAGATAACTCAGCAGACTAAGTACCTGCTGAGGCAAGTGCAGGGACTGGGGTTCCATCCTCAGTACGAGGACATGCTGAGTCAGCGAGGGGGTCTGGGTGTGGTGGTGCATACCTGTAGTCCCAGGGCCGGGAGGCTGAAAACAGGGGATCACTATGAGTCCAAGCTGCATAGTGAGAACCTATACCAAATACATAAAAAATAAATAAAAAGGAAAGCAAAAACACCCACTCATTTGTTTGTCTTTATATCTTAAACAAAATGAATTAATGACTTTTAAACCCTTTACATTACAAAAGGAAAGTGCTTTCCACATGACACCTTAAATGGTAAGTTGCAGCCCTATGTGTTTTGAAATGGACAAAACATAAATCCGTCTTCAATGGGAGCTTTAATTGAAAGACATACTGACCCTTCAGTCCAGTGTTGCTGCCACTCAGCTTGCGATAATGAAGACCAATAAGTTGTCTGAGCTGGATGGAGCCTTTCAGTATGCTCCCACCCCTTCCTGGGCCTCACCAGGCATTAGGAAGGAGGTGTTTCCAGGATGGGAAGACCAAAGAAGCCCATCAGAGTTACTGGGCAGACGCGCAGTGTGGGGGAAGCAGGTGTCTCATGAAGGAAAGGGGGTTGGAAGAAGCGGAGCATGTCTGAGCAGTGGAAGCCCAGGGAAACACCTCTGAAATTAGGATGAAGGAGGAGGAGCACGTGGGAAGAAACAAAACCATTTTATGGAGAATCCTGTCTGCTTATGGCCCGTTTGGGAACTAAGTTATGGAATCTTCCTAAGGCTAGTGTAGGAGGGTGCTGCAACTCTCATAGAGCTCTGATGATTTTTTTTTTTTTCCTGAAGAAAAGCAAAGCAGAAAACAACAGGAGTTTCTAGCTTAGAGTATGCTGTTCAGCAGAGAATGCGCTATTGAGACCATTCCAGGAGAGGAAGTTTTAAGGCCAAAATTAAAATAGCACATTTGTTCCTTGCAATTTGACTTCAGAATCCCCCAAGGCGCCTTATTTTTCATCTGAGAGATGTTGTGCGCCATATGGATTCCTCTTCTTCATCTTTTTTTCTGGGTTTACATTTTGCATTTGCCAAGGATGTCTTACGAGATGCAGCACCTCATTTTCTGCGGGCATCCCAAGAGATAACAGGTACCTCCAGTGCTCTCTGTATTTGCTCTGGTAAATGTAAACATGCAGAATAAAAAATAAATTATTTAGCAAATAAAATGATACTCATAACTTGTAAGCTGTGCAAATCATAATTACAGCAATCGCAATAATTATTATCTCTTAATGTTTAAAGAGCACTAACCTTCATTTAGAAGCAAGCTGGAATTGGAATTCAGCCTTGACATTAGTCTGTTACAACTCTAAACCTCAACTGAAGACAGACACATTTGAACATTTTGACTTAATTTACAGGTGAATCCAATCAATGTGTCAATTCCCCTTCAACTTCCAAGTTGATGGACTAAACTGATTGAACAAATTGACCCATCATGTTGTTACATATGGACTTAGCCACCACAAAAATGTGGAAGTGGGGCTCAGGGATGGGACAGACACGGGGAGAAAAAGGGAAATTGAGAATTAGTTGAGGGTCACGTTATTCTCTTTGTAATTCTCTACATTTGTTGCTGGTGCATTTTTGGATGTATTAACAGTACTCGAGGGAAAGAGCATTGCACTAGAGTGGAGTTGAAATGGCACTGCAGGAATGTTGAGTCCGAGGGGAACCCACTCAGCCCTCCAGCACACACATGTGATAAGCTTCTCTAGACATCTCTGGCTATACTTCTATACTGCTGGCGGTCTTGGCACAACAGCCCGCCTCGTGATCTTTCAGCATCTTCTCTTTGGCTCACAGGCTCTCTGGGTATTACAGTTTGAATCTGGAAGACTCATAGCTGTCTGAGTCTTGGTTAACTAAGATGTCATCTTCTCTTCACTTCCTAAACAGTCTTAAAGTCGAGAACAATTACTCGTGCTGTCTGATTTCATCTGCTGATTCACAGAAATCTTACCCAGTGCTCACAACACACCCGCAAATGACAAAATATGGGGATCCCATTTGAAGATCTTGTATTTTCTTTAATAGGGCATTTGTTCGATTTTTATAACTTTTGTCTACCAATCTCTTGAAGAACATTATAAGAAATATCAAGTGTATGTATAAATATGTATGTGTAAATATATGTATTTATAGACTTTCAAAAATTGTTTGTATAAATAAAAGTGTAAGTTGTCTGATAGTATTTACAGTATGTTGCTAAAGTATTCCAAAAGCTTTTATTCTTAGCACAATTCAAAGCAATAAAAGGAATGGACACCACTCACATCAGGAACTCCAGCAGCTATAGAAGCAGTGGCATTGCCAAAGGGAAATCCTGACTCCCAACAGCCTGCAGGAGCTGCCTTCCAGTGCTGTACAGGAACTTCTTCTGCTCCTTCAGTCTCTATTTCTAACAGGTTGGTTTTTATAACTGTGTGCTTCATTAACCTCTGGAAAGGTAGTCATACGGACAAACACCAAGCAACAAAAATGTCTCAAATGAAAGGAGTTAATAAATGGCGGCCTTCTAAGACATAATCACAATAATTGTCACCTATTGAGTGCTAATTAGGCACCAGATGCTGGCGCAAGTGCTTTACATGATCTGCCTCAATGAATCCTCACCACAGCGCCTAGCTTTTGGGGGTGGAACAGAGCTGCATTCATATCTTAACTTCATCATTTCACAGACCGTGGAAACCTGACAAGTTACTTAGATCTTCCAAATTTCAGTTCAGCTGTAATCAGAGTCTGTGCACCATCCAGCAATTTCTGGAAGGCAACTTTACTAATGCGCGGTAATGCACGTGGCACTTCTGTGTGTGATGCCGTGCGTGTGAATATTGCTTGCCCCCGTGGCATGCCTTAGCCTTCATCATCACCTTTCTGTCACCCAGATACACCAGGTTCTTTAGTCTTTTCTCCTGGAACTTATTTCCAAGGCATCTAATCACTTTCACTGTTCTTTCTGAATCATGTCCAGATTCTCTTCATTTCGGTTTGGTTCAAAGCAAAACATAACAAGGACTGGCCTGAAGTCAAGTGAAAGAGAGGCATTAGCATGTGACTCCCATGTGTCACATACCTGTGACATGTCTTTTAATCCCTAACATGTCTCATACAGCAACTGCAAAGAAAGAAGCAGAGGCATGGAGGAGATAATGCCTTGTTGCAACATCACACAAAACCCGGCAGCAATTTGGCTTTCCCTTCTCCAGCTCAGTCCACATCAGACACTAACACTCCATCTCTTCTTACTTTCCTGAGGAAGCAACAGCAACAAGCTCTTTGAAAGATTAGAATGACTAAGTTGCTGGCCTTTTGTTTTATAAGTATATAAATGGTGTTTGAATTTTTATGTAGTGAAGGCTAAGCCAGGCCGGGGCAGAGTCCTGTAAGTGTAATGATTAGAACCACATTATAGCAAGAAGAAAGCACACATGGTATTTTGTAAGAGAAACTTCTCAGTTCAGGTTTTTTGGTAAAGACTGTTTTCTGCTTCTTTTGGGACTTTTAAATGAATAGAATCAAAACTTAAAACAGAAGAAAGGAAATTAATTCCTTAGCTGTGCTATACTGTGGGCCACGTTAGCTGAATAAGAACAGACAAAAGTCAGCAGAAATTCTGGAAGATTCTCTGCTTGCAGTTCCTTCATGACACACTATGTCTTTCTTCTTCACAAATATCACTCATTTTGAAGCAAAATGTCCACTCCTGGGCAACTTGCCCTCTTTTCATACCAAAACTTATTTCCAAATGAGGAACATAAAGCAAAAGGCACCTCACTTCCCCCACATCTGACCCATTCACAGTGGCACCGGCCTTTCTCCTGGTCGTATCAATGCTCTAAGTGTGAAGCCACCCTCAAGAGGCCCAGATATGAAGTTGCACTGATGTTTTGAAGAAGAGAGCTTCACTCTGGCCAGCTTTCTGCTCTGCATTTTGCTATGATTGCGTCCCATTATCCAGGCTGTCATCTCCATTACAGCCCTCGCTTCTACTTTTGGAAGTTTGACTCCTCCTCGCTCCAAAGCCACCACTCCCCACAGGCTGTGCCCCGTTGCTGTCCTGAGTGATAGTGTGACAGTAGCAGTTTCTCTTGTAGAAGAGGCATTTTTAAGGTTTCATCAAATCTGTCAAGGACCAAACCCCTGGAGGTGAAACTCTCCTCCCCGGAAACAAGCTAGTATCTCCCCATCTCTGGCAGCTCAAGCTTCCCTTGGAAGATAATGAAATTCAGTTCTTAGAGAAACATGCTTGTCCTCAGAGAAGCCCAGAGTGCTTTTGGGGTCAGGAGAAAGGCTGAAAGTTCGGCCTCAGCTCCTCTGAGGACTTTGCCCTTGTGTGCAGCCTCTCAACTACAGTGACAGTTAACAGCCCGATTCTTGGTGACGTGGAAACTTGATCACCACATCAGTACATGGGCCATCAAATACGTGACCCCAGGGTGAAAGTCTCCATGTTGTGTTACCTCCCCTCAGCCAGGCCAGCCTCCCAAAGCACTGCTTTCCCATTTATATTTATACCCTCCCCCCTCTTTCTTGCTCTTTCACACAAGGCAGCTGACAGTGGTAATAAATGTGGCCCTACTCAAGGATGGGGCTGTGACAGGCTCAATAAGGAGTGGACTGATTTGTTGCTTTGGGGTTGAAAGCTCAGACTTTCATGAAACAAAAATATTATATTCAGGGTAATGATTTATGGCCTTGACTCCTGTTTGATTGCAGACCATAAATACTAGCAAACGGTACTTACAGCCTCTCTAGAGGACATTAGGAACATACTCAAGTTTATTTTATACAGCAATTACAGATTCAGCAGAAGCATGGACTTTATTTGAAAGACTTTATTTGCCCCCAAATAAGTATTTGTAGATGATAATGTTCAATAGTGATTTCCTGACCCTCCATTCTTCCTCACATGACTCCCTAGAGCTGAAAAAAAAATTCAATGACAAATCAACTCTTGAGGCCAAAGCTGTTGCCAATCGATACTATGACAAGGACGTCATCTTTTCTTTCTTCCTTAATCCTGTAATGAGCTGCTCAGCCTCAAATGCATGGCATATGACTAACTTTATCCCCTCAAAATTTAGCAACTACTAAGTCATCTTATCCTAAGGTTACTGACTGGATCGAGATGTGAACCTTATTCAAATCTCTTTAATTTCCTTGTGCCTGACTGCTTAGGCTGTGAAGCAGATTTGTTCTTCAGTGGCAGCTTTAGCCTTAATCCCTCCCTCCCTCTCTCTTTCCTTTCCCCCTCCCTCCTTTCCTCCCTCCTTCGTCCCTCTTCCCCCCCTCCCTCCCTCCTTCTTTACTATTTCCCTGTGCTGAGGACTGAACCCAAGGCCTCACACATGCCACACACAAGCTCCACCACTGAGCTATGCCCCCAGCCACTCATTTGCTTTGCCTCTCCTGGTGTAGTCATGTCACCATTTGTACCCTAGAAGCTGCACTCATTTGTCCTGCTCATCTGCCTACCCTAAAGTGCCTACCCTAAAGTCTTGTATCCATGTGAGTGAGACACCATCAACTCTTATAACATGCCTGTGCCTGCCACAAGTGATCTTAACCAAAAGACTGAGAAGCGACTGTGCCTGCCACAGTGGGGACAACTGCTTTGTGAGCAGAAGCTTCACATACATAATATTACAGAGAGAGAGAGAGAGAGAGAGAGAGAGAGAGAGAGAGAGAGAGAGAGA